>NC_061120.1:207648966-207731291 GCF_002878395.1 Capsicum annuum
TGTTCTAGAATGTGGAGTAGTTCTAGAGGGATTGCTGTTCCTGATTAGAAAACATGTGAGACTTGAAAGAGACATTAACACTTTGGTTCATATGCAACTTCATACAAATGATTCGAGTTAAAGTGGATATTTTGAATTTATACAATTCTAACTATCTATAAAAGTATTAGTCATCAAATTTTGAATGTTTCTAGATGAGGACTACTTGTCGTTCCCTTCTATTCTGTGATTGAACAAACAAATAGCTGATCGGATGACACATATTTGTCTTTCAAATATTCACACTAATGGTAGCTATCGTAAAGTAAATACATAAGTTTATATGAACATTATTTTAGTTTTATAGCCTTTTGACAAGAGATCTTTACTTTTTATATGTAAAATACGTTTATTTTTATACATATCAAAAAAAGTTATTTTCTTTTGTTTATTTTGTAAGTGGACAATAAAATTCATTTCCTAATATAAGTTAACTATGATTAATCGATAAAAGTGTATATCACGATACATGTTTTGCATTGATTTGTTTGTTCAACAACTAGGTGTGTAAGTTTTTCGATTATTAAGTTGGTACAATTACAAAATTTGCAGAATACATAAATAGGATCTTTAACTTGGCATCAAATTATAATTCTGACTTTCAACTCTGTTAGTGCACAAGTAGGCCCTTTAATTATACAAAAGCTGAACAAAAAAACACTCCGCACCTACCTGACAAAATGTGTGGACACACTCAAAGTAACGTGCGTCAGTGATAAAATTAGAGCCCTCAACGATTAAAAAAAATGCTTAAATAACTAATATGTCCTGAATGAATCCTTTTTATATATAACCCTCTACAAATCAAATTCCCGCTTTTTCTATGTAATTTCTCCAACAACTATATCCTATTTTTTTTTTTTTTACTATTTTTAGCTCATTACTAAATGAAAATGACATTTAATGTCATGTGACATTGTGGAAAAGAGCAATATAAAGACACTGATGTTTCAGAAAATGGTGTAGCAAAGTCCACTATTATTGTTTCGATATGGCCAAGCTTTGAACGGTTCTTGATTCAGAAAGCAAATCTTCAATTTCTTTTTCCTTACATTGAGTTTCGAAAGTTGGTGTTTTCACATGGATATTGCTAAAACCAATGTGAGTCTTTTTAATTAGGCGGCAATATCTGAGTAGATTATTAATTCACGTAGGAGCGATTGAGTTTCACGCATATGATTTGCAGGATTGAAATATTTTTTTGTTCAACTTTTATATAGTTAAAGGGATTATTTGTGCAATGACAAAATTAAAAGTCATTGTTATAATTTAATGTCAAATTAAAAATCATGTTTATATATTATGCCTAATTATATTATGTAGTTTTGCATATTTTTCTTATAAGAAGTATTTATAGTGCTTACTGGAGTTTGTGTTGGTACTACATGTATATTTATCTTCGTCAAACAAGATTATAATTTGGAGAAATTCATCTTTGAATGACAAAGTATTTATTAAGTAGTACTTAGTTAAATAAAGAGACAATACATAAAAATCTTCCTTAAATTTATCTACATAACTTAGTTTAATATTCACTAAAGTTTGTGCTGGTACTACATGTATATTTATCTTTGTCAAACCAAATTATAATTTGGAGAAATTCATCTGTGAATGATAAAGTATTTATTAATACTTATTTAAATAGAGAGAAAATACATAAAAATCCTCCTAAATTTATCCGCATAAGTTAGTTTAGCATTTCAATTTACATGTATTTATTTACCCACTTACTTTAATTTAATATGAAATTAATATCTCCTTCCCAAAATAATCTCAGATCAAAGCATAGCAGTGTTATACGCAAGTCTGACACATGTATAACAACATTTTAAAATTTTTTTTGGTTAATTTATTTAATTTATTGTTTTAATTTATGTTTTTTATTCTTCTTTTGTCCCCAACGTCTTAAATTTATCCAAATTAATCACCATTTTTCTTCTACATTTTTACGATTTTCAAACCACCACCAGTGTCGTTCCTTTCTCTACTCAATCCGTCATTAATGCCAAAAGAATCCACTAATAATTTTCTCCATTGATCACCATTTTTTCTCCTCCAATTTTAAAAAATTTCTCAGAAACTCAATCACTCAGACCCTCTAACTGATGTTCCACCAACACCCTCAAATTAGCCACTCAATCGCCAATAAACCACCGCTCGTCTTCTCCTCCTTCACTCCCTCTATTTCTCACCACTGTTTTTTTTTTTGCATTCATCACCATTTTTCATGGTGAAACTTCTTTCAATATAAAGATCCACAACACAAACAAACACACCACACTCATAACTCAAAAACTTCTCAACAAGATAGTTCATAAATGAGATATACAATCGTACAACAAAAAAAAAAGTCATCAAAATTTACTTTTTTCGATGAAAGTGGGATGATTTCAATCACAAATTTTGAATCTTAACAATCGATTAAGAAAAATATGATTAAAGCATTTTAATAAGTGCTTTAATGTATGGGCAGACTTCATCAGAAAAAATGACACTGGCAAATACTTTAAATACAAACCCACATATAATCTGTTTATAAATAAATCAGTAATCTTCATTTTTTATGTGTAAAATTAACATCAAGAAATAGAAAAAAGAATTTCATGGAGGATAATAGAAGATAGTGAAGAATTGAATATCACTTTGAGATAAATGTTAGAAAGCTGAAAAGAGAAAGAGCGGAAAAGAAAGGGATAGAAATGAAGAAGAGGGAAAAAAGGAAAAAAGGAAAAAATTTAAAATTCTAAAACGAAAATAAAAAATCAAGAAAAATATAATCAAGCATAATTAGTTGCATCATCCGCTTAGAAAGCGACACATATATAGTTTGAATCGTGTTTAGTGCATTTTTCTCTATTCATACGCATTTCAAATATTTAATAATGTTTATTTGCCACGCCATCAATTAAGGAGGTATTAATTTCATATCAAAGTAGAATAAGGGGGTACAAAAACGGATATAAAGTTACAGTGTCAAACTAAGTTATGCAGATAAATTTAGGAAAATTTATATATTTTCTCATAAATAAATGAATTTTATAGGTATAATACATAAATGTAACTTATGGAGGGTTGGGAAGGATTGCACCTCGACCTCGAGAATTGTTTTCAGATTCTCACATACAACAAGAACTAGGAGAAAAATAAAATAATAAGTGTAGGAATACAATAAAATAAAGATACAATTTTTTTACGTGAAAACTTCTTGCTCAAGGAAGAAAAACCACGATTTGCCTCCAGGATTTTAAGCTCCACTATATTCAAGCAACCTCTTGAATACAGACTTCAAGGATTAGCCTTCTAATTTTTTTTCCTAGTAATAACTCTATCACAAGGAAAATCAAGCAGTAACTCTACTGCTTCCACCTCCAACTAACTCTAACTGGACTCCCTAAGCTAACTCTAGCTCGAACAATCACCTAACTCTAGATGATTTATAAAAAGAGTGTTATACTACAACACCTACTACAATCATAAGATAATGTAGGCATGCATTTAAGTACAAATTACAAAGACTCAACTATAATAAGGAAATAAAGATACAATTCGATGAACAATAGGTTCCCTGTTACAGTTTCAGACTTTGATGCAGCGCTGCAGCACTTTGAAAAGATATTTTATTGTAATTATATAGAAGTATTGATTTTCTTATTGAGGAAGATGAGCATTATATGTTGTGACCTAAGAAAACCTAGGAGCAATCTCATTGATTGAGGCAAAAGGTGACAACAACTTTTCACCAATTTTTATACTATGCTTCAGTTGGACTATTGACTGTGACAACGACAGGTGAGCACAACATATTCCCTAATGCGTAGATATATTTGCCATCACAACAAAAACTTCAAGGAACAGGTCCCAAACTATGAATTTGTCAATCATCAAAATTAAGAACTCAACAATGTCTCCATTTTTTATGATGACAAACTCATACAATTAGATCAACATACTCAACATCTTCAATCAGCTTCTACACAACACAACCTATAGGTCAGCAACATGACTTAAGCCATACACCACATACCAAACTAGTTTTCCTAACCAATTCCTCGTATCACTGATGCTTATAAGAACATAAGCATCCTTCACCTTATTCCCCCTATCAATGAGTATTCAAGTTCCCCCTGAATGACAGAACTTCTATCTTTATTAACATAGGCTACATGACCCTAATTCACACACATAGCAATATCTCAACTCAACAGTTGTCAAGCTATATATGCATCACCATCTCAACCCAACACTTGTTAAGATATCTACACATACAGGCTACACATCAATACATATAGACTACACATTAATATTTTCTCCTTTCGACATTATTGAAAAGGTTAAGCAGTAAATCAAGCATAGTTTTGTCATACATGTTAATTCATGACTATGAAGCAACACTTACATGAGCAAGAGAAGATTGGATATAAGCAGGAAAAGTGATAACACAAGAGGAGATTTCATTTATTCATGCATGAGTTAGTATCATAAGCCACTTACAAAAATAATAAATAAAAAATATTAAAATAACTGTGCCAATCATGCATCAGAACTAGAATAGGGACAGGGGAGAACAAAGTTTTGTAGCACCGCTATACTAAAAAAGATAACAAGGTCTCATTAACAAAACAAATAGTTGAGAGGACTAGTGTGGATAACTAGGAAGAAGGAGGGAACCAGGTAGGAGATGATTCAAGGAGAAGTTTTAAGCAAATATTTTGAGTTTCTAACTCATCCATCCTTTCCTGCAGGGTAGCATTTGCAGCACACACTTCCTATCCTGAGGTAGTTCCTTTTTCTTTCATTTTGCAGACTGAACTTGCATTTTCCCACGCTCAATATTGAAGTAAGCAAACACCCTAGTCAACCATAAATCATAGGGTAGTCCATACCTTCTATCTTTGTCATTGAGGACAAAGTTCATATGCTCAATGATAATGGCCGGTAGGCTGACCACCTTGTACTTAAAAAATATTTTCATTAAAAACATATTAGCACCAGTCAGAATAGTCTCCATGTTAGACCTAGAAAGAAGTGTATTTGTTGCAAGCTCAAACAACAACTGAAATTCTTCCTTAAGAATTCTTTTGTCAGAGTTTTCAGTAAGCAGCCTATCAAGTATGCCACACAATTTCAAGACTCAGTAGACCCCTTCTTCGATTTTACAGACCTGATGCCTAAATTTGAAACACTAAGAATTTCAGCGAGTGTCTCTTCATCTAATTCCAAAGCCACATTGTTGACCTAAGAGATTAAGTACAGGACATCATCTGAAATTTCTAAGTTCTGATAAAATATCCTCACTTCTTTCTCATACACTTGAGGCACAACCAAATCAAATAAGCTCCCAATTTTGAACCTTCACCATGTCACGTAACTCCTGTAGACACGTAATTTTGTTCTTCTCCAAATCAATTTTGAATACACTTTACCGCGTACCTCATTCCCATGTGATAATTTCTCCACCAAAAACCATAAATAACAAAATTTCTAATAAATTAACAAGCCACCTAATCAAAATTAACCACATCATCTTATGCTAATCACTCATCTCCTACCCCCTACCCCACATATCCCCTACCCCACATTTTTCCACTCAATACACACCTAAAAATACACCACATAATTTACACTCACACTACAACACACACTCAAATTCTATCCATTTTTTATATATCACATATACTCTCACAGATACACACACCTAGAGAATAAAATAGCATACACAGACAATACATATATGCACACACTCTTATATTTTTTTTCTCATTCACAAAATACATATACACACACACCGTCACTCCACATACATAGCAAAACAGGGGGGAGAATACGCACAGAGACCCATATTCACAGAACACACTGTCGCGCTCTATTTCAAAATGGTCGAAACAACACACGGCATATGGTGGCGTGTCGTGACTCTTAGAATTTGAAAATTTATTTTTTAGAGTCGCCACCTAACTTTTTAGAAAAATTAGGAGAAAACCATTTTTTAATTTGTAAAACTCTGTATTAGTCTTTCGAATTTTTTTTTTTTGAGATTCTGGGTAAGGGTTTTATTACTCTAAGGAAAGATGTTAGGTACCCCTCAGAGCCTATCCGAAGATAGTCCTTACACTTAGTTTAGGAAAATATTTATTTCGTTATTTGCAAAAATGGTGATGATAAAAACTTTATTGTTTTGAAAAAAAATAAATTCGAAGTATATGTGAATACGCAACCACAATATGCGAGAATACAGTTTATTATAAAATATGTATGCAATTTTTAAGATATGAAATGAGCGCGTAAAAACCCGATATCTGCATTTTATAGAATTCAATGACATATTTTATTTTTTTTTTGTGAAAAAGTTTAATAATACATAAGGGTAGATATATTAGTGAATTAATAACTAAGCAAAATAATCATAATTTTAATATCATGTGAGAATTTATTTTCTTATAAATATAATTATGCATGCCTAAATATGAGATATAATTTGTGTTCGGGAGCTAATATACATCCGTGTATTTGCAAAATGAAAATATATGTGGCATCAAGGTACACTAATTCTTGAATAAAATAGATTAACATATAAAGGCATGGCAAATTTTATTTATCTATGCATTTATTTGTATTTGTTAATATTTCTGTATATGTTTCACTATCTTCTGAATCATAATTATCTGTCTCTTCAATATCTATATTATTTATTTCTAATTTCTTGTTTTTTATTTCTAATTTTTCCTTAAATTGATTTATCTCGTTTAGTAATTTTTGTTCTTTATCTTTTTCTTCCTTTTTCTTTTGTCTTTGTTCATACAAATCTTTTAACATTTGTAGTTCTTTTTCTAATTCAGCAATTCTACTATTTTTAGTTTCTTCTATTTTTCGTATTTCTTCTGTAGTTTGTTGTTTTATTTGTTCTATTTCCTTTTTCCTATCTATTTCTTCATTTTCTCTTTCTATTCTTATCATTGCTGTCAATTTATCTTCTAATTTTAATTCTTCCTTTTCTAACATTAGATAAAAATGTTCACCTATTTTCTTATACCTTCTTCCTAGATTAGAAAATACTATTTTTATTTTTGATCCTTCATGATTTTCATATATTTTTTCATCTATTATAAATTTTTCTTTGTAAATTTTATTGTGAATAGTTCATGTTGATATGTATATTATAAACTATTTATTTGTGATTCTAATTTTGATATTTCATCTTTTTGTGTATTTATTGAGTTATCACTAACTCCGGCAAATATATTATAATGTAGTCTTTCTATTCTTATTTTTAATTCTTTACGTTTTTCAGAAATAATTTATTTTAATTCTTTGTATTTTTGTACTTTATTCATTTAAACCATATTTATAATATCTTGGTGAATATCTAAATCTAATTTTATCATAATTAGGTGGTATGTGTCTTATTCTTCTAGATTTTAAATGGATTATTAATTTTGCTTCAATACTAGATATTAAGGTAATTAGGTAGGCTAATCTTTGTGAGTTTTCTTTTGTTTTATTTAGACTTATATATTCTGAATAATTACTAATTAAAGATTCTTTAATTTTTCTAAAAGCTTCTTTGTTTTTAAATGGTCTTCTTATAATTAATTCAATCCAACATAAATTCAAACATATATACTACTGTTGTATTTTTTAAATAACTGGGCTTTGATACCATTTGTAAGGGGGTACGGACTTATGCGGATAACTAACTTATGAAATAGATCTATTATATGTGCGTGGATATTTCTTAAATTTTGTATTTGTTAATATTTCTGTATATGTTTCACTATCTTCTGAATCATAATTATTTGTCTCTTCAATATCTATATTATTTATTTCTAATTCCTTGTTTTTTATTTCTAATTTTTTCTTAAATTGATTTATCTCGTTTAGTAATTTTTGTTCTTTATCTTTTTCTTCCTTTTCCTTTTGTCTTTGTTCATACAAATCTTTTAACATTTGTAGTTCTTTTTCTAATTCAGGAATCCTACTATTTTTAGTTTCTTCTATTTTTCGTATTTCTTCTGTAGTTTGGTGTTTTATTTTTTCTATTTCCTTTTTCCTATCTATTTCTTAAGGTGGGGAGTAACCAGAGTAGAAGCGTTGTTTAAGAGAAAAGTATCTAAATTACTATGCTAATAGTGACTGAACAACATGTTATTTAAGAATAATCTAGTATATAGTAATCTAAGATGACCATATTTTGTTATGTACATGGTTGAAGGGAATATTTTGAAAAATAGCAAATTTATGAAAATGAATAATTATTTATCTGATGTGATGGTAGATAAATTTAAAATACTTATTTTGTATGCACTTAAGGATATAAAAGTAGTAGATATAAGAAAAATCATATTAGAAAAAGCATTTGGTAAATATTATATGACTAGAGTAAATTACATACCATACCTACCTAACTACTCTTACAAATACTTACCATGATAAATTACATAGAATTTTTTAAAAAAGATATGAAAAACATACAGTTAATAGAAAAACAGATGAAACTAAATTTAGACAAATACATGAAAACTAAAGATATAAAATATATAGAATTTCTTAATAAAAATATGCAAGAACTACTAAGACTACAAACAACTACAAAACATTATAATAAAATATTTAGTCAATTTTAAATGATAGATAATCTTAAAGTCTTAATCTTATAAATACTTAGAGATATAGAAATTATAGATATTAAGAAAATAATATTAGAAAAAGTACTAGACTATGAAATTGAAACCATAAATTGGATAGCACAATTATACCTAGATAACTACCCTGAAGGATATTATTCAGATTAAGAGATGTTAAAATATATTAGAAAAACTAGAGAAAATCAAGATAATCTAAATAATGAAATTAGTTATAAAAATCTAATTAGAAAAATAATGGAGAACCTAAAAGAAAAATTAATATGGATAGAAGAAACCTTAAAAAATTTAGAAAAAATTACATGTGATAGTTTATATAATTTAAAAAACTCACTACAAGAAGAACAACACAAGATAATAAATAACATTAAAAATCTAGAATTAGATATACATTACAGTACAATTAGGATAAATTATTATACAGAAATCTGTAACTCTACAATTACTACAGGATAAAATAATAAACCATACAAATTAATGAATATATCTTACGACAAGAATAAATCATTAAAAGATATTGAAACAAAATTTAAGAAATATCCATGCACATATAATAGATCTATTTCATAAGTTAGTTATCCGCATAGGTCCGTACCCCCTTATAAATGATATCAGAGCCCAGTTATTTAAAAAATACAGCAGTAGTATATATGTTTGAAGAACACCATTGTAGATACTACTCAGGTACGTTCAATGAAACAGAAATAAAATGGGAAATAAATAGGAAAGAATTATGTTCATTATATAAATGTTTGTTAGCATTTGAGCCATATATTGTATATAACAAATTTATTGTATGCACAGATAATACACAAGTACGCTGGTGGTTAACAAAGAAAATACAAAATTCAGTTACAACGAAAGAGATTCGGAGACTAGTCTTGAATATATTAAATTTCACATTTATAATTGAAGTAATTAGTACTAACAAAAATGTTATTGCAGATTACATATCAAGACAAAGCTACACAGACTGATATAATAGAAGAAGATACTTTAGAAAAAATACTCAACACCCTAACTACGCTTTCAATGAAAGTGGACAGTATGGGTAATGAGATAGAAAAGCTAAAGACTAATGAAGATAAACTGAAGTCTATAGCTACAAATCAGCTAACTCAGCAGTGTGCAGAGCTATGTCGATCGGAAGACATTAAAGTTCCAGAGCTAGAACGAGACGATGGGACACTCCATAAAACCCATAACATTTATCAATCTACTTCTGCAAGTACAAGCAGAGGAGTTGTAGACAAAGATATCAGAACATGAATATGAATAAGATATTTGAGAAACCATTTATACCAAAAATACAAAAAGACCCCTTGTTCATAGCCCCACAAATTACCAAATACCGAGATAGTCTGAATCAAGATAAAAAAGTTTACAACTATACAGCCCAAAAATACATAAAAAATATCTATAGAGTACAAACTTTCCTAAACCTTACAAACTTTCCTAAACCTTAACCTCAGAGCTATAAATATCAAAGAACCAAACACAAATTATATAGCCCAAAAATTACAAGGTTCCAACAAGCTAATTGCACTACCCAAAACCAACCCAAGCCTAGTGAAAACTTGTTTTGACTATGGATTATTAAATATCATATACACCCAAGACGGAGAAGAACTAACAGCTATGGAAGAATTACATAAAATATTCACCACCTATAAAAGGATAACAAAAGAAAATCTATTTTATGTAAAGTGTTATACTGCACCAGCAGAGATATTATACGCCGAAATAAAATCAGTTATACAAGTTATAAAAATAGAACTAACCAGAGATATGATCATACCGGAAGCTATTACGCAGCAGCCAGAGATTTCTACGCAAATAAACGACTCATTGGACTAGCTACAATTATTCAAGAATTAACAAATAATTATACCAATGGAAACCCAATATGGAGCTATTATTCAAGAGACCATCAGATGATTTATTCAAATTCAAAAGAACTACGACAAGCAGATATGAAAGATGTTAGGCAATGGATAATGACATTACTTAACCCAAAAAAAAATCTACTGCAAGAGCAATTAAGAAAGGATTTATTTCAGACGGATTATTGACAAGATATTGTAAGATAATTGGACATAAATATCCAGACCATCAATGTTCAAGATGTAATAGAGAAGATAATATTATCCCATAAGTCCACCTAGAATAAAAGAATCAAGAAGATAAGCATGCCAGCTGGAAGATAAGATAAGAAGCAATAATGGAGATATGGAAAAACAGCAGATACGACAACGAGAAGATATCAACGGAGTAATAATAGAAGACAAGATATTAAATTTTTACGTAAAATTGTTGTATAGATTTTAGCCTTTTTTTAGCCTTTTTAACTTTTTTAAGGCTATAGCACTAATTCTTGTAGCCTTTTTAGCCTTTTAGCCTTTTAGGCTATGACACTAATTCTTGTCTCATAAGAAGACTTTTTAGGATTTTTAGAAAATGTGTAAGTAATGTAAAGATTTTTGTAAAAAATTCATTCCATAAATGAGAGGAACCGAAGGCATTGCAAAGCAAGCCTTCATGTGTTGAAGCAAAAATACTACATATATCGTGCAAGTTGGAATATTTCTTTTCTTGCTATCACATGCCGATAACTAATTAACAATACATATATCGTGCAAGTTGGGATATTTCTTTTTCTTGCTATCACATGCCGATAACTAATTAACAAACAACAATTCAAATGATTGGGGATTAGTCACTAAAGAAAAATGAAGCTTATTTGATTCAAGTTCACCCACTATCCTATTGATCCTAGTGTAGAAAACATTTATGTTTACATGCTGAAAAAATAAGAGCTAACTGATCAGTAAAATGAGCTATTAATTTTCAATGAATAAAATAGGCATATGACCTTTTAGGCGCATAGGCAAAAATGCAATCTCAACATTGACTTAATACTCTAAATCACAATATCCACAAATAGAATGGGACCAAGGATAAATACTCTAAATCACAATATCCACAAATAGAATGGGACCAAGGATAAGAACGAATTATTGAATTGTGCAAACAGTCAACAATTGAAATAAATCGATAAGAGATCATATTTTTAGCTTGATTCTAAGAGAGCAAACCACAATATTTCTACCTGTTTACGTCAAAAATCAGATTTATGTTGACAAACTTGTGGACAAAAATATATTTTTTTTTAGAATCAAATTCATGTTCAACCATGGATCCGAAATCGAGACAAACTTAAATTCATGGAAAAGTCATATATCTCATGCCTTACGTACTTCCATATTTGCACATGGAATATCTTCATATTAACAAAACTTCAACGTTCGGGACCAATCACATTATTTACCCATCAAATTAAGACGAATGAAAGGTAATACGAAATAAAGGACTGGTTTTTCCATTTACTTACAAATCCATTCCCAGGTTCAAAGAATCACGTGTAAACTCACTATAGACCCAATAAAAAAAAAATTGATCAGAATTCATGTTCGAAATCATTTTTTCTCTCAAAATTGACAAAGAACCTTTAAATCCGATTGAACGAAAACGCCTTATTCATATACTCGCAAACTCGTTCACATACAAACTGAACTTTTAATATCCAAATCATGCTCATCGAAATTTTCGAAGAACGAGATAAACACATGCATAAACTCATGTATTCAGCACCAAACAATCCTCAGATTCACAAACCACAACTCTTATTTGCAAGGCCAGGGCAGCAGTAACAACATAGCTCCGAAATCAAAATGACTCTTATATTCGACAAAGCTAAAAATAGATGAGAAGAAAAGAAACGAAACCAAGAACCAGAGAGGGGTGGGCCCGCACCTTTTAGGTTGCAGCAAACCTGAGGCTTCGACGTTGAGATTCCAAAGAGTAACCCAAACTTCGGAACTTTAAATTTAGACAAAGTCAGACAGAAGACTAAGAAATTTGAGACCCCTTTCTCCTTCTTTTTCACTCCTGTTTTTCTCATGGATTTGAAGCTTTCACTCACTGTTTTTTTTTTTTTTTGGATTTGCTTCTTCTCTCCTTTTTTTTTTTTTTTTGCTAATTTTAACTTCTCGCAAGATTTTGCTTTTTCTCCTAATCTTTCCCTTGTTTTTTCGCTGCCCTACCGTAGGAAGTGAAATTCGGCTATTTATAGCCTGAAATCCGGACTCCAAAGTCTGGATTTGAACAAAAATTTAAGAAAACGATTTGAATTTCTTAAAGATGCTGAACAAATCTTCATCTTTTGAAGCCATTACTGGCGATTCGGGACTCTTTTTCCGTTGTTATACAGATTTAGGACTGATTTTTCAGTCTTCAGAGGATTTGTGGGTTGGAGGGGCTGATTTGGGGAGATAATTGCAGGTGTGGCAGGCGGGTCTGCCATGGACGCAGGCTACGGCCATTAAAGGGGACTCTGGTTTGTGGGGTTTTGGTAAGACGGAGGAGATGAGAGCACTCAACTTTTAAAAATATCTTATTAAAGCTATTATTATTTTTTATTCTAATAATATCATTCAACTTTATATAATTTTTTTTATAATTTAATAATTACTAAAATTATTTTTATTGTTTAAAAGAAAAATAATCAAAATAGACCTGTAAGTTAATTTTTCAATTAGAATGATTTATATTCTTTAACAATATGAAATGCTAATAACTTTTTAATTATATAGTGTATAAAATTTTAATTCAACTTCTAATTGTAATATTAAAATAATATAGTTTCATAAAAAATGTGATTGATATTCTTACAAAAGCTTATACGCACTTTATTTATTTAAAAACTTAGGAGTTCAGTGATAAAATAATATTTTATATTTATGATTAGTCTTTATTTCTTGATAAAATAGTTTAAATTTAGTTGTTAGTTTCTTCTACTTCAAAAATTATTGTGAGAAAAAATTATATTACCTCTTCAGTCTGACTTTAAAAACTAGATATATCTCTCAATTTTATCTTTTCTTGTTTTTTAATGTTATGATATATTTTTTTAAATTACATTACTCCCTCCATTCCATTTTAGTTGGTCATCATATTAAAAAAAAATGTTTCATATTAGTTGATCACGTACTTAATAATAATAGAATTAATTAATTTTTTCTCATGATATCCCTACAATTCATAGTATACATTATATGTGAATAATTCTAATTTCAATGTTCATTCTTATGCCTAATAAATATAATTAATATTGCTAAAGGGTTAATAGTAAAATTTTTCATTCAATTTATGATTTTTTAATCACCGTGTTAAATAAAATGTGTCCAACTAAAATAGGACAGGTAGAGTATGTAATGAAGTAAAAAATCGAAATATATTTGGAGGTATATTAATATTTCATATAAAAGAATAAAGACAATTTAAATTCACGATTTAACTTAAGGGGCTATTGTGACCATTTTTCTATCAAAGAATAAGGACTATTTTAGCAATTGTTAGTTTATAAGAAAAATGTACAAAGTTGAATGACATTATTGGAACAAAAAAACACTAGTGACTTTAATGAGATGTTTTCTTAAGTTGAGTGACAATATGAGGAATTGACTCGAAGATGAGAGAGAAAGGAGAGGAAAACGATGTTTTATTTTGCTGTTGATTTGGGAAAAAGGATAGGGACACACGCCTTTCCTTGAAAACAAATACCCACGCGGATGATTTTTTGAAAAGAGAAAAAATCGTGTAAAAAGGATGTGCATTTATTGCATTGTTTGACTTATTTTGGTCCGTCCAATCTCTTGATCGGACGGTCCAAAAATACAAAATAGAATAAAAATGAATATATTTTATATATATGTATGTGTGTGTGTGTGGATAAGAGATGATTTAAACCGATCACTTTTTATGCGTCTGGTCATTTTAATCGGACAGTTTAAATTTAATAAATAATAAATAATAAATAATAAAAAACAATAATTATATATATATGTGTGTGTGTGTGTGTGTGTATGTATATTTATAAAGTTTGAAAATTTTGAATCTTTGGATTAAAAGCAAATTGACGAACTAGATCGATTGGTCTCGGTTGAACGAAAAGATGAAGCAGACATGGATATTGGACTGAGTTTCGAATCAATTTTTGGGCCTCTTGTTTGAAATTTATACAAAGTCGGGTTTGGATGAAATAAAAATGAAATTGGACTATTGTTAGCCCGAACACTCTTTTTCTACTGAAATTAAATTTATCGAGGATTTCTGATATTAAAAATTATTTTTTGAATTTAATGTATGTAAATTACAAACATAATCCATATAGGCGTACAATTTTAATATCTTCGCAATTTAATATTAACAAAACATATGTATACATATATGTGTAAAAATAAGAATATAATAAAATATATGCAAAAATAATAAAATATAAAATATTTATTTTATACAACAATATATATATATGTGGTCACAATATCACCTAAAAATAAAATTAGAAAAATGTAAATGCGATTATCAAAAGATATTTTGTGATTTTGATGTTGAAATATTTAATTATATTTAATTAAAATATTTTATAATATGATAGAAAAATAGATTCCTTTTTATTATTTAAAAATTTGTAGCAATAGAGATAAAAAATACGAATCTTATTTCTTATTTAAATTTCAAAAATTATTTAAGGTCAAGAAGCGTCGGAAAAGTAATTAAAGAAAAAAGGACGAACCAAAATTGAGTGTTAACGCACACATACTGGACGAACACACATAGCAATACATACACACACATAATCACTATTACACACACACTAACCATCGGAAGAACACATAACATACATCGAAAATACATACTCTCACATACGAAAAAACACACACAACTTTCTAACAACTTGATTTCAACACAGAGTAATGGATTGAAGGTGAAAAACTAGCGAATTAGAGGGAAATCAGTGAGAAGAACGGAGGATGAACGGAGATAGAAAAACCAATGAAAAACAAATGGGAATTGATTGAGATGCAAGAAAGAGAGATAAAAGATGAGAGAAAACGATCGAGAAGCTCGATTTCTCCAACGAGTTCATCACCAAAAAATACTGACCCGCTTCGCCGAAAACACCATTGATCGTCGTCGGACCTGACAGTAACTTCAATATCCCAAAATCATCCCGACCAGTTCCTTTTTTATCCGTTGCCAGTAAAATTCATTCATGACATTATCCAAACAGACCCATTTATATAAAATCAGGTACGGGTCTTTCTCTATTTGGCAATTTTGGTTTGAATTAGTGAAAATAGAAGCGGGTGTGGGTAGAAACCAAGTTTGATCAATTTGGTGGGTCTGTGTTGAGTTCGTTAGATTGAGGTTTTAAAGTCAGTTTCAATCTGTTGGCTGGATTGAACAATTTGTGATTTGAAATAAAATTAAGGTCCAATTCTTCAACTCTATTTCTCTTTATTTCATCTTAATGTGGTGAATTATGTGGTTGATGATATGTTTTGATAGTATGTTTGAGTAACTTTAACTATCATGGTTGTGACTTTGATTATTTGATCTCATATCACCATTGACTAATCATGTGATTTGGAATGAAATTGGGTCGGAAATTAGAACATTGATAAAGGTGAATATAGCTAATTTTGATTCATTGATGATCAATGTTGTTAAACCCAATAGTATCATGTTTTAGGCCGAGAATCGATAGAAAAATCTTAGGTATGAGGTAGATAAATTTAGGACTTGTGTAATATTGAATATTTGAAATGTTTGTTAAATGGTTTATTTTATCGCATTTGGATCAATTGTATTCATTTGATCGGGAAATGCCCCTAGGTTTTTTGTATGATTTTATCCAGGGAATGCCCCGACAGAGTTATACTCGAAGATGATGCGTTATCAAGTCCCGAGGCATCGAGTGGAGCGTAGTTTAGGATTAGTGTAAGATAGCGTAGGTTTACATTTCAGTACCTTTTATTTTTGGTCTATAATAAATTGGACTGGACACTATTTTGAAGTGTTGAGTTGTTTGATTGTTTGTTTTCTTATTGCGTGTTTTTTTTGGTTCATACATTTTATAGATCATACTAGCCGATATGCTCCACAAAGCGACTGTGGTCGAACCATGAGACTGAGGGGTGCCTAACACCTTCCCCTCCATCAATAGAATTCCTTACCCAAAATCTCTATTCGTGGACCAATTTTGAAAGAGTCAAAAATTATTTTGAAAAAGTATTTTCAAATAGGTGACTTGTCACACCAGATTATGCCAAGTGACGACTTTGAATTTTGATTGTTAAAAGTCCTTTTCAGAAAAAACTGTTTTTCTTTTGTCACTTAATAATAAAACCGTTTCCAAACTTAAAATCAAATCTTTTTGATAAAAAAAAAGGTGTGACAACTCCTTTATTTCAACCGCATCACCTTCAGCAGAGTTGAAAACTCTTCCCTATAAGATTTCTTGATTCTCAGAAGTCACTTTCCTTGCTACTCTGGACATGCTAGAATTTGAGCTTGGTCCATTCCCGTCAACCTGTTCCAATACTTTTCTATTCCCTTTGGAAATACCTCCACTCTTCTTATCTTTTTCCTTACACCGGTAATGTACTCCTCATAAATACACGTACTTTTGAGATCTTTTTTTTTAAAAAATAATCTATTAAATGACATTGAAGTCCGATGACAAGTGAAAAGGTTCATATTTTTTCATTATCAACATAGATTCTACTTTTTCATATTTTTTCAATTTAAATATAAACTGTTCTACAATATTATAAAAATGAAAATAATATGTAAAAACAAAAATTTGCATTGTGATTTTCATCATCGTCTTTGTTTTTTTTTTTTTTTGCAGATTTTATTTTTTAAGACCATATTTCATTTATTTTAAATTCAAATTATTTTAATATTCTAAATTTAAACTAAAAACTAAAATACTAGGAACATGAGATTTATAATAGCAATATTCGTGTGAAAGCACCAACTTCCGGTACTCAATGAAAGGAAATAGAAATTTTGAAGATTTGCTTTTTAAACCTAAAATCGTTCAAAGCTTGGTCATATCAAAGCAACAATACTGGACTTTGCTACACCATTTTTTGAAACATAACTGTCTTTATATTGCTTTTTTCCATAATGACAAAAGAAACCATTTTCATTTAGTAATGGGTTGAAAATAGGAGGGAAAAATAGGGGAAAGTTGTTGGAGAAATTTGTAGACACCTAATTTTGCTCCTCCCAAAAACTCAATTCATCTATTTTTACCTCTCGTTATCATACACCCTCAACCATGTGATTATACCCCACAAAAATATTAAAAAATAATAAAATTTCAATAAACCCCTAACAAATTAAATCCCCAATATTCCCTTATCCTAACAAACTTTATCCCAACCACCTCACACCCATACCCCCTACCTTACCACGTCACCACCCCTTACACGATTTTTCCCATCATTATTCTCCTTAATAAATTCTATATATATCACACACAACACACCACAGGGCTCACATATACCCCTCACAGCTCACACTTTATACAATATATACACACACCACCAAAAATAGAAGGGGGTCCACTTTTTTTTTTTTTTTCTTCTTCTTCTTCACGCACAATACACAAACAGAATAGATGCACACACACTCATTGACTTTAGGGGAGGACACCATTTTTGCACACACAACAAAAATGGAAAAAAGAACACAAAAAAGGGAGTTGCCTCTCAATTCCATATACGCATACACCAGTAGGGAGTAGATCGAGAGAAAGATCAGAGACGGGCGAGTCCTCGCCTAAAGCTTGCCGGAAAAGGGCTCATCCACCGTCGAGAAACACCACCAGCCCCTTCCTCATGTTTTCCAATTGAAATATCACCAGAAACAACATGAATCAACAACCAAATAAGCCGAATCCGACCCCTCTATGCTAATTCCGGTGAATTCCCACCTGAAAGCTGTCAGAACAGCCACCGGGAATATCAAAAACTACATTTGGCTACTGTTCCAGTAAAATTCGACAAAAAATAGTACCATCAACTCGATTTTGATCTAAAAATCATGCTTTTTTGTGGTACGAATCGGGTTTCGGGTGTTCATCCACTTTTTTGTGATTTTTAAGTTCGAATCAGGCTTTGAATATCGCATTTTGGACTGGTTTATACCTGATTTGGGGAGTCGATATTTTGGTAACCTTCGAGGTTATTGGACGCAAATTCTATCGAGTTTAATCAAAATAATACATTGATTTTGAAAGTGACATTGAGGTTCAATTCAATCTTCTCTCCCTTTAATTTTTACGTGAATGTGAATGATTCATTGTTTCGTATATTTGAATCTTTGTTGTATGTTGTTGATGTTGGTTTCAAACTTTGAAAAGTGAATTGATAATTGAAGCATGTGTTAATTATTGGTTGAGAATAAATTTGGGGCGGAATTGAGAAATTGATAAAAAGGGTGAATATAGATCGATTATGGTTTATTGTTGTTTTGCTTAATTTGAAATAAGCATGAATATTGTTAGAACTTGATAGAATTATGATATGTTGAAACGGATAGACAAATATAGGCTTGGGTAGACAAATTTTAGGAATAGTGTTTTGCTAGATGTTTGAATGTGCACGTGAATGGTTCTTTCTATTTTATTTCACAAGATTTGAAAATGTATTCATTCTTCGGGGAATGCCTCAATATTATATTGTACATATTCACCAGAGAATGTCCCGAAGTATTTTATACTCGGAGGGCGTCCGTGATGATGGCCCGAGGCACCGGATGAAGCATTGGAGCGTAGTTTAGGATTAATTTAGGTTTACTTTTCAGTACCTTTTTATTCCGGGTTGTAATAATTGGACCGGATAATATGTTTTTTCTGGATTTGGTTTTTGTTATTTTGTATGTTTTTGTGTGGTTTATACATTCATAATGTCAAATTAGCCGATATGATCCATCGAGCGACCGTGGTAGAACCACGAGATTGAGGGGTGACTAACACCTTTTCCTCGATCAATAAAATTTCTTAGCCGAAATCTCTATTCGCGGATCAGTTTTTCGAGTCAAACTATTTTGAAAAAGGATTTCCAAAGGTGACTTGGCACACCCGATTTATGTCAAGTGGCGAATATGAGTTAAATGAAAATAATCCTTTTCAAAATAAATTTTCACTTTGTCACTCAATAATAAAAACCCTTCAAACTTACAACGAATATCATTTTGGTTAAGAAAAAAGGGTGTGACAGCTCTGACGACTCTGCTAGAGAATTTTCAGAATTCGAGCTTATTTTTTGGAGTTGTATCGACTTAGTTTGGCATTATGGGTGTATAGACATTGTTTGTGTTTGTGTTTATTTTATCATTGTTGAGTTCCTACTTGCTACATGTTTATAGTTTTTCTTTATGTGTTAACGCTTTATATTTGACATCATGTGCCTAACCCGAGTCATTCTTTCTGCAACAAGTTCATAGTATACATGCTGTACATGATCTCTAGTTGAGTCACCCTTATTTTAGGAGGGGGAGCCGTCGGTTGTATGGAGTGGATGAAAAGCTCTCGCAGCCACTATTGACCATACGCTTCCGCGAACAGCCTTGTTGGTGAACTCCAGCGTACGTCTGCCTTTAGGATATGCTTATCTGCATCATATTAAGACCTAGCGGGACCCGCGTGACCCTTTGTAGGAGACTCACCTTTAAAGTATCCTTACGTGCAAAATATTACATCTCTGAGGGTAACGTGGTCATTTGACAGACTAATTTGGAGAAAACATGTGTTATAAGTAAAGTGCGTAGGCAAGAAAACGTTGATAAAAAAAGAAAAAGAAAAGTGAGTCAAAAAGAAAAAAGAGAGTTTCGTAAATTTTTAGAGTTCTTTATGACTTTTGATTTTTTTTCGCAATCCATAAATTCAAAAAGATTTTTTACCTTTCGCACTCATTTTCTCAAAAACATCAAAAATATTTTCCTTTTATTCCTTTACCATGCATTCATAATTCTCCTATTTCAAAAAGTTTTTTTTTTTTTTTTCAAATAGGAGCTTTTTATAAAAGAAAAATTCAAAAAAGATGGTGGAAGTTTTGTATATTTCATATCGAAAATATCAAAAAAAAATTTCTTTCATAGTTGTTGGTGTCATTTTTGTGTGAAGTGTCAAATTAAAAACCCACAAAGATTTTCTTTCATCATCTGTCTGTAATCGTGTCACTCAAGTTAAGTTTTAGTTTGTTATCTAATCCTTAGTTGTCCAATCTGGACCAACTATGTACCCCTGATTCTCATTTCTTGGGAGTGAGATACGTAGTATTGTTGGTTCGGGGATCTTATTTCAAAAAATTCAGAAAGATTTCCTTCACTCTTTATTAGAGTAGGTATTTCATATACATCTTCAAAAAAAAAAACTACAAAAAAAAAGAGATTTTTCTTTAGTAGTTTCAAGTTTCATTTTCGTATGAAGTCCAAAACCGAAAGCTCAACAAGATTTTCTTTGGTAATCATAGGTTTCATTTTGTATAGGAATCTTAAAACTAAAAAGAAAATTAAAAAAAAAATTCACTCATCATTTAGAGTAGGTGTTTCATGTACATCTTTAAAAGAAAACTACAAAAAGATTTTTCTTTAATTGTTTTAGTTTCATTTTCATATGAAATTCAAAATCGAAAATCCAAAAAGATTTTTCTTTAGTAATCATATATTTCATTTTGTGTAGGAAGTTTAAAACTGTGAATTCAAAAAAAATAGATTTTCGTCAATTGTTTTGACAAATTTATTATTTTCTTTTCATCTTAAAGTTTCAAAAAAAAGAAAAAGAAAGAGAGTTTGATCGGCCATGTTGTGCCAAAATTTCACGAACTACGCACACCTGATTCTCCTCTCTCGGGAGTGAGATATGTAGGCGCCCTTCTTGGGTTTGGTGATCTTTCCAAAAGAAAAGCAGAAAAAGAGTTTTGAAAAAGTGTTGCACGCTAACATGTTTGTTATCTCTTGTTCAGTTAGTTTAAAGTGGTTGGTTTATAGCATTGTGGCATTTTAGACGGTCCTCCACATCACACCAAATCCAAGGAAGGGTTAATTGTGTCCAACAAGGATATAGAGAGTGACATCATGGATCGAACAATGAGTCAGGAAAATGAGAGTTTAAAGCTAGATATTAGGAGACTAAGACAACAAATGATGAAAATGCATCGATCTTGGGCCAGTGGGTTGCCTCTTCCTCCCTTCCCCACTATTGGCCCTACAAATACTTCGAGTTTTCTACCAAAATCGCAAAGTTAGCTTCCTACTGTTGTTGATGCACTGCCATATGACTCAGAATTCATTCCAAGCCAAAAGCATCCCAATACTTCCACCACTCTTTCTCTAGCTCCTCAGTATAACCCTACTACATTCACAACACGACATACCATCTATGATTTTGCTGCTCAACCCTCTACTGAGGCTTCCATATTGGCATCCAACTAACGGTTGTGGTTTCCCAGGCTGCTAGTAACCTATGTTCAATACTCTTGATGATGATTGCTATACTCCTGATCCTATTTTTAAGTTATTTGGACCACCAAAATTTTATAACAAGAAGTCTAGTGTGCCAAAAGAGCCAGGGAAAATGGTTGCAAAAATGAAGAGTACAGAAAATACTATGAAAAGTTCTCTAGGATTTGCGGGTAAGGAAAATGTTTCATACAAAGACTGGGGCATGTCTTCAAGTGTTAACTTTCTTCCAATCCTTGAGATTTTAAAATTTGAGGAGCAAGATGGACATAAGGAATCTGTGAAACATTTGAGACAATATTGCAATCAATTAATGAAAACTGGAGGGAAGAAGAACGAGAAAGATGCAGCTGCTATTATAGTAAAAAAAAGGGCACATCCAAGAAGACCACGTCGTCGTTACCCTCAGTCTCAAGCCCCAGTTCATACCCAAGCTCCATATAATCACTCCCAAATTCATTATACTCTATTTCTATACCTTCATATCTAGTATATTGCGCACAACCATATGTTCAATTCCCTTCTTACTCATAATAGTGTGCACCAATGCCTCAGAGTCACTCTCTAAATCCACAAACATATCAAAGCCCTTCTAGGACCAATTATCGTTCCAAGTTAAATAATGAAAAGAGGTAGAAGCCTAGGGATAGTTTCACGCTAATTAGAGAATCATATGCCAATCTGTTCCAGAGATTAGTACAATGGGGCATGATCACTCCTCTCTTTGGGCACACTTTTAATCCGCATTCAAGAAATTTTGATCCTAATGTACAATATTTATATCATTCTAATGTTAAGGGTCATAGTATTGAAGATTGTCGGGATTTGAAAAAAGAAATTGAAAAGATGATTGAAGAAAAATTAATTGTAGTGCAAAACGTTGACACCTCAATCGTCACACAGAATCCTTCGCCAACACGTGGTACTGCATGATATGTCAGAAGCAATGAGTTAAGCATGGGGACCCAAAACTTCTTTGTTGAAGGGAATGTGTCTAATCATGGTAGAAGCTCTAGTAATGCTGATAAGCAAACCAGTGGCTAAGTTGTAAGGCTAAGCAATTGAGAAGTCACCCCTCTCCCTACTAGGAAAAGGTCTGGTAGTTTGTTTTATTTTTTTTTATTTTTTGAATTATTTCAGAGTTGTAATTCAGAATCTATCTTGTTTTGTCCTTTTGTCGTTTATGTTGTAACCCTTTTATCTTTTATTTTAACTAAATGAAGTGTCCCTTTCCCTTCGTGTTTTAAATATGTGTTATTTATTTTCTTTATACAATAAATTTTATGTTGATTCTAGTGATTTGACATATGTGCGGAACTTTCGTCAGATCTTAAAATCCAATTGAACCATGAAACATTGAATCATAGGACTATGGTTAGGAAAACATTTGAGAAAATAGGTAAAGTGCTGAGACATTTGGTGACCAAGTTGAAGATTTCTTTGAAAATTAAGACAATTATTTTGAGAATCATAAGAATTCTTGAAAAAACATATCCCAATTAGGTCAAATAGTGGATGTGTGATCCCTATATCAAGAAAAATAGAAAGATAATCATCTCCACGAAAGCTCGGGTCATTCGATGTGAGGGGTGTAAAACAAAGGTAGATTTGTATGTTTTACAAGTGTAGAAGAAGTAGTGACGCACATGCTCTATTAAAGTTAGTTCTGTAAAAATGTCACAAATGAACTTCATCTTTCACTTTCATATTGCATGATACGTACTTGCATTTTCAAGGATTGATATAACGAAGGCATTTCATTCTGCTATCCAAATATTGGGTCACCCTTTATTTACCTCATTTGAGCCTTAGGTCTATTTTCTTTCATACCTCTCTTTTGGAATCAAGATAGAGTCAGTAAAATTCAAGAAAAGTGTCGAGTAAAAATCGAGTCAGAAAAGTTTCGAAAAAAAGGGAGAGAAAATGGTGTCAAAAAAGAAAGAAAAGATAAGAGTGTCAAGAAAAATAGAGTAAAAAAAAAAGAAAAAAGAGTCAATAAAAGAAAACAAGAAGAGAAAAGAAATCAGAATCAAGTAAAAGAATAATCTTCCGAAACTACGTGTGACCTGATTCTCCTCTCTCGGGGGTGAGATACATGGTCTGCCTTACTCAGGGCTCGGTCCAACCAAATAAACAATTTAGAATTGCCCAGTCAAAAACTAGGGCATGAGTTAATCCTCATTGTTTTTGAGTCGATTCCAAAAGTTGTAAGTCCTACCCCACTTCAAGTGTCGTTTGAACCTTATGTCAACGTTTCTTTTTAACCTTATCCAAAAGCCAAGTTACAAACAAAGAAAGATCGTCAGATAAATCTTTGAGAATGTTAAGGCTAAGCATGCAATGAATATGATGATGTATTTTGGGAACTACTTATCTTCCTTGGCATATGGAATCAGGGGAGAAATAAAAATGAGAGAGTCTTATTGGTGAAAACCCTCATGGGTGTCGTAAGATGATGGTAAATTGAGAGAGATAAAAATGAGAGAGTCTTATCGGTGAAAACCCTCACGGGCACTGTAAGGCTACTGTATGTTGAGAGAAATAAAAATAAGAGAGTCTCATTGGTGAAAAAACCCTCAGGATACCATAAGACAATGGTAAGCTGAGAAAAAGAAATGAGAGAGGCTTGTTGGCAAAAATCCTTGAAAGCGCCACTAGCCAAATGAGGTCTCTGAATGCAATTCTCCTAAGAAAGTAACTCAGTTTTAGGGCCATTGACTCAAGAACAACAGGTAGAAAGTGTGGATAGAAAGATCAGGCAGATTAATCCAAAATGCATGGCATAATCATTAGAGTTGACTTTCATTTTTAGATAAATTTTTTATTTCTTTATTTCAAATAGGGACATTCATTGTCTTTTCTTTCTTCTCTGTGTTTTTATTTTATTTTCATGAGTCAGTTATCCAAATAACAAAAAAACCATTTTTTCTTTTGACTTTGAGTAAAGTCCATGTCAAAATAAGTGAGAAAAGATTTCAAAACTAGCTACCAGTTTCTTCAGTTGCGCATAACAAGACAAAGGGCCAACACATGAAAGAAACAAGATTGCAAGTCTGAACAAGGCATGCAGAAGGTTTTTGTCAACACACAAATTTGGGGAATTCATGGAAATACCAAGGTTTAAAGGGGATTGTCTGAGAAACATAGCAATGCAGAGATACTGTATTTGTTTCACAGTCACTTTTAATATTCTGAGTTTGGACCAACGGTG
This sequence comes from Capsicum annuum, assembly GCF_002878395.1. Lineage (NCBI taxonomy): Eukaryota > Viridiplantae > Streptophyta > Magnoliopsida > Solanales > Solanaceae > Capsicum > Capsicum annuum. The sequence continues at coordinate 207,674,233 of NC_061120.1, forward strand.
CAAAAAGGCAATGGCAAATGCTAATGATTGGAAGCAAGATCTAAATGGGACAAGTGCAAGAGAAATCTCCTCAAATGCCAAATCCACAAGCCAACCACCCTATTTTAAACTCAAAAGTTTTCTTTGTATGAAATAGGAACAACTGCCGCCTTCAAATCAAAGGCTTTAAAGCTCAAATATCCAGAGGTGCAGTTCCTTATTTCTGCAAATGCAAGAGTAGTGTTGCTGTACAGGTTTTGGTAATCATAATTATGGTAAAACTCATCATCTTGTACCCCTAAGAGACATATTCTCTAATTTGGGTCTTTCGTGTCTTACGGCTAGGAGGTGCACTTCCTAATCTGAACCGTTAATTCTAAAAAGATGCACTTTTAGCATGAACCTTTCACTTTCATTCTTAAGAGAGGGACTTATTGGTCTCAGTCATTCAATATTACCCTCAAAAGGGGAATTTGTTTATGAGGATCTTGATTCATCTTTGCATTATGCACTGTTGCAAGTAGTTGTGATTGGGTTTGACACCTGCAAAAACTTTTGATGAAAGCTAGGGCAAAAATTAAAATAATTCATATTATATGGAACTTCATTTTAGGATCCTCCTAGAAAGTGAGACTTTATTTTTTTAAAATATGGAATCTTCCTTTATCTTAATCATTGTTTGGGATATTGTTCTAGTTTTGATTTTGAGTTGAGGAGCCCGCCTGAAAACAGGGTGATGAAAATTAAAAGTCAGGAGCCCGCCTGAAGAACCAAGGAGATAAAAAGTGAAAGTCAGGATCCCACCTGAAGAACAAGGGTGATGAAATTAAAAGTCAGGAGCTCGCCTGAAGAACAAGGGTGATGAAAAGTGAAAGTCGGGATCCCGCCTGAAGAACAAGGGTGATGAAAATTGAAAGTCAGAAGCCCTCCTGAAGAACAAGGGTGATGAAATTGAAAGTCAGGAGCCCGCCTTAAGAACAAGGGGGATGAAATTGCAAGTCGGGGGACCGCCCGAATAATAGGGGTGGTAAAATTAAAAATTGGGAGCTCTTCCGGAGAACAGAGCAAGGAAATTGTAAGTCGGGAGGGGGGTGCCCTAAGAATAGGGGTGATAAAATTGAAAGTCGAGAGCTCGTACGGAGAATAGAGCGAGGAATTTGCAAGTGGGGAGACCCACCCAAAGAATAAGGGTGATAAAATTAAAAATAGGGAGCTCGCTCAGAGAATATAGCGAGGCAATTGCAAGTCGGGGGTCCGCCTAAAGAATAACGGTGATAAAATTAAAAGTCGGAAGCTTGCCCGAAGAATAGAGCGAGGAAATTATAAGTCAGGGGGCCCGCCTGAAGAATAGTATTGATAAAATTAAAAGTCGAGAGCTCGCCCAGAGAACAGAGTGAAGAAATTAAACGTCAAGCAGCAAGGTGAAGAAATAAAAAGTCAAGCAACAAGGTGAAGAAATTAAAAATCAAGCAACAAGGTGAAGAGATTGAAAGTCAAGCAGCAAGGTGAAACAACTAAAAGGCAATAAAGTGAGGAAATTACAAATCGGGAGCCCGCCCGAAGAACAGGGCGGTGAAGTTGAAAATCAAAAGATCAAAAATAGCAAGTTAGGAGCCCGCCTGGAGAATAGGGCGATAACATTAGAAGTCAAACAACGAGGTGAAGAAGTTGTAAGTCAGGAGCCTGCCTGAAGAATAGGGTGAAGACATTAAATTTAGGATTAAGGTTCAGAAGTACCACCGATAAACATAGTCGATTTATGAGTTCATCTCCAATATCAAATTTTGTATGGAGAAAGCATCTATTCTTAAGTTCAACCACAAAGAAAATCAGATCTTTTGTCAATTATGAAAGCATCAAAAACTCAAGTCAAGAGTCCAAAAAAAGATGCATAGATAGAATTTTTGTAATTTCATGTTTTAACTTGTAATTTTTATTTTGATGTAATGACAGAGCCGCGGGCCGAAATCTCGACAAGGTCTCATTCGACTCTCCAGCTCGGTATAGTCCCTCTCCTTCCAACCCTTTGAGATACTCGTGACTTGATTCTCTCATAAATTGAGTAGGTAGGATGTCCTACATCAAGGCCCGATTGCCCTTTTCGCTTTTTTTCTATTCTTGAATAATGGTCGGGTCAAAATTTGGTCTTGTTGTCTATTTTTTTATTTGAAAACACTTTGTGTTTACACCCAAAAAAGGGCATGATATATACACCTAATTTTGTTTCTCCAAAAAATCCAATTCATCTATTTATGCCCCGCATTATCATACACCCTCACCTATGTGATTATACCCCACAAAAATACAAAAAAAATTAAAATTTTAATAAACCTCTAATAAATTAAATTCCTAATATTCTCTTATCCTAACAAACTTTATCCCAACCACCTCACACCCATACCCTTTGTCCTACCATGTCACCACCCCTTACACATTTTTTCCCATCATTATTCTCCTTAACAAATTCTCTCCATTTTTTTTTCTTATATATATCACACACAACACACCATATGGCCCACATATGTACCTCACAGCTCACACTTTTCACAATATATACGCACACCACCAAAATAAAAGGGGTCCATTTTTTTTCTTTTTCTTTTTTCTTCATGCACAATACACAAATAGAATATATGCACACACACTCAATGACTTCAGGGGAGGACACCATTTTTGCACACATACCAACAACGAGAAAACAAACACAAAAAAGGGAGTTGTCTCTCAATTCCATATATGCACACACCAGTAGGGAGTAGATCGAGAGAGAGATAATAGATGAGGATAGAGAGATATCGAATACCAATAAGTCCTCACTTGAAGCTCACCGAAAAAGGGCTCATTCACCGTCGAGAAACACCACTAGCCCCCTTCCCTACATTTTTCGATCGAACCATCACCAGAAATAACATGAATTAACAACCAAATAAGTAGAATCCAACCTCTCTATGTTAATTCTGGAAAATTCCCGCCTGAAAGCAGCTGGAACAACCACTGGGAACATCAAAAACTGCGTTTGGCTACTGTTCCAGCGAAATCCACCGAAAAACAATACCATCAGCTCGATTTAGATCTAAAAATCAAGCTTTTTTGGTGGTATGAATCAAGTTTTGGGTGTTCGTTTGCTTCTTTGTGATTTTTGAGTTCGTATTAGGTTTCAAATATTGCATTTTGGACTTATTTATACTTGATTTGGAGAGTCGATATTTTGGTACCCGTTGAGGTTATTGGATGCGGATTCTACTGGGTTTAATTGGAATAATACATCAATTTTGAAAGTGGCATTGAGGTTCAATTCTATCTTCTCTTCCTTTAATTTTTACGTGAATGTGAATGATTTCTTGTTTGGTATGTTTGAATCTTTGTTGTGTGTTGGTTGATATTAGTTTTGGACTTTGAAAAGTGAATTGATAATCGAAGAAAGTGTTAATCATTGGCTGAGAATGAATTTGGGGAAGAATTGAGAAATTGATAAAAAGGGTGAATATAGATCGATTTTGGTTTATTGTTGTTTTGCTTAATTCGGAATAAGCATGAATATTGTTAGAACGTGATAGAATTATGCTATGTTGAAATGGATAGACAAATATAGGCTCGGGTAGGCAAATTTTAGGAATAGCATTTTGCTGAATGTTTGAATGTGCGTGTGAATGGTTTTTTCTACTTTATTGCACAAGATTTGAAAATGTATTCATTCGCTGGGGAATGCCTTGAGATCACATTGTACTTATTCACCGGGGAATGTCCCGAAGTATTTTGTACTTGAAGGACGTCTGTGATGAAGGCCCGGGGCACTGGGTGAAGCATCGAAGTGTAGTTAAGGATTATTGTAGGTTTACTTTTCAGTACCTTTTTATTTCGGGTTGTAATAATTGAACTGAACACTATGTTTTTAGGATTTATTTTTTGGTTTTTGTATATTTTTTGTGTGGTTTATACATTTATAATGTCAAATTAGCCGATATACTTTGCCAAGCGACCGTAGTTGAACTACAGGATCGAGGGGTGCCTAACACCTTCCCCTCGGACAATAGAATTCCTTAGCCAGAATTTTTATTCGCGGATCAGTTTTTAGAGTTAACCTATTTTGAAAAAGGATTTCCAAAGGTGATTGGCACACCCAATTTATGTCAAGTGGCGACTCTGAGTTAAATGAAAATAATCCTTTTCAAAATAAATTTTCACTTTGTCACTCAATATTAAAAATTCTTTCAAACTTAAAATGAATATCTTTTTGGTTGAAAAAGGAGTGTGACAAAATTAAAAAGAAAATAAAGTGGGAATTTGATTTGTAAAGAGGAATATATATGAAAAGGATTCATTAAGGGCAAAATAGTCATTTAAACATTTTTTACCATTGGGGGGCTTAAATTTTATCTCTGATGCATGTTTTGAGTCTATTCACGTATTTTGTTTTGTAGGATTGGAGTGTTTTTTGTTCAGCTTTAGTATAGTTAAAAGGTTACTTGTGCACTAGCAAAGTTAAAGATAATATAGTTATAATTTGATGTCAAGTTAAAGGTTATGTTTATGTATTATGCCAAATTATAAAGACTCAAATACTTGTTAACGTGATAAGATTAACTACCTAATAGCATGCTTGGATGATAGATATAAGAAATGAGATCACTTATTACACATAAGAGGTCTAAAAAAGTCATTTTCTTCTATTTATTTTGTAAAAAAGGCAAGATATCTCATTTTCTCTTGATATATTTATAAAAATAATACAGTACAATATATTATGAAATGACATTTAACAACTATCCAGACGAGCTGTAAGTTGTCAAGCCTTTATTGGTATTGCTTTCAAAGAGTCACGTTTCCTGGCTGTTATTCCCATGCTTTCAGCCATGTTAATAGATTTAGGAGAGACGCCTTCAGGAAGCTGCCAATCGAAGTCATGAAGCAATGAACCTAGAGCGAAATGCATCATGCGATGGCCTAAAGGCAAGAAAACAAAAATCCTCCATCCTGAACCAAATGAAATTAGCTTATAATGTTGACCCTTCACATCCACTTTTGAGCCAAGAAACCTCTCGGGCTTGAAACTCATAGGTTCATCCCAACATTTAGGATCTCTTCCTATCGCCCAGGTGTTTACCAGGACTCGAGTGCCTTTTGGTACATCGTACCCTATGAACTTAGTATCTTTAAATGTCTCTCTTGGGATCAAGAAAGGGAGTGGAGGATGTAAACGAAGCAATTCTTTTATTACAACTTGCATATAAGGGAGATTGTCAATATCATTTTCTTCAAACTTCCTCTTTGGTTCATTACTTTTGATATCTCTGCTTTCACTTTGTCCATTGCTTCCAAAAGCTCTGGTTAGTGCCCATTCTACACTGCTGCTTGTCGTCTCCGAACCAGTTAAAAACATTTCCTGTTGTTTTATACATATAGAGAAAACTTGATTTCATGGTACTCTAGTCTGAGGTTAAGCTAAAATCATAGTCAAAAGCTGAGCGGTAAATTTAGACATTTTTCTCAAAGGCTTAGACTTGTGCAATCTCCTCATTTCACCCTAGAGTTTTGTCACCAAGGGCAAGTATGAGAATTTGCTAATGACAAGTGTTATGTATTGGATAGAATAAAGCAAACCACAAGCAGAAAAGAAAAGATAAGAGTGCACAGATTTACGTGGAAATCCTTGCAGGAAAAATTAGAGGAATTTCACTATGAAAGGAGAGGAGTGCAATGTGGAGCACGACATAATTTCTGAATATATCCAAAACAGACCACTAATTGCACTAACGTAGTATGTGCATACAAATAGTTCCTATCGACCTGATCCCTACGCTACCACCACAAACCCCATTGAAAATCACAAACATGGGTCGCACCGCAAAACTTTCAGGTCGGATCAACAAAATTCGGGTCACAACTCTAACAACAAGGATATGAATGGACCAAAATTAAAATGGAAGACAAATCATATCAAGAAATTTTGAATAATACAAGCCTACAAGGGCAAAAATTGGTTACTTTTTTCCCAAAGTAGAAACCTCAAGATAAGAATTAACCTAAATAGTCGGCCACCTAACTTTTTAATCTAAAAATGTTGGCAGATGTATAATTTTTATGTAATTCATGTATTATATGTGTATAGTCAATGTACAATCTATATATACTGGCCAGAAGCAAACTGTCATCTTGCCAGCTATTTGCGTAAAGATTCCAAAAAATATGCACTAATTTTCGATCAAATAATACTCAATAGTTAAAGTGGGAAAATAGTAATAAAAAATAAGAAATGGAATTCTAGGAGTGAGATCCGAGGACCATATACTATTGCGTAAGCAGAACAGTCTGCTTCAAATACAACTAATTGAAATGAAAATAGTTTATGTTTGAAAGAGAAGTCTTAGAGATTTTATTATAAACTTACCATTATGAATACTTTGATGTGATGCTCTAATAGTTTTTCGGGTTCATCTTTTCTGATTCCCTTAAATTCAAGCAACACATCCAAGAAATTTTTCCCCTTCTTCGCACCTTTTTTGTTCTTTATCGGAATGAATGTAACAGTTAGTGGAAGTTAAGTTTCCACAGTTGATTTGTTAGGAGTGTTTAGCTAACTTCCACTGTTGATTGTTAGGAGTGTCTAGCTGTCACTTAGCTGGACAGAGCAGATAGTAAGGTAGACAACATGTGAAACATATGTATGTACACTAGTATAAAAGGAGTAGTGGAGAGATCAATTTGGCAATGAGAAAAGTGTTAAATGAACTTCCAACACTAAGTTCAAGAACTATTTCAAGAACTACAATTAAGTTTCAACGGCTTTAAACACAAGTTCAAATGAATAATCAAATAAACTATCAAAATGAAGTGTTTATAAATTTTAAGAAATGAAGATAAAGTAGAATCAAGTCCACTGGCTTCACGGTGTGTCCTTTAAGAAATTTATTTTCCTCAAGTACCCAAGGTTGTGAAATCTTTCCTCCTAGGATAAAATATTTTTTTCCAAAAAATAGTGGCACCTCAAATTTTCTGAAATTTCAAACTCACTCAATGATTTAATGATCACACAAGAGTTTTTAAAATAAGAAGAAGATTGTTTTTCAATTCAAAATTATGTCTTTACCAGAGGAAAAATTTGTTGGGTTCAATTGATGTGAATGAAAAATGGAGGGACACAACCCTTTGAGGAAAAGACACATTGTTTTCGAATGAACAAACATGACACTTCCAAAGAATACACCTTTTCGGATGAATCATTACAACCTTTCGGAAGGGGCACTTTATTGCTATATAAACCTGTATTTTTTTCACAGGTTTAGTATGAAAAATTTTTGTATAAGAAAAATATTCTCTTGCTTCTAAAAATTCTGTGTGATCATCTCCCGTTGAGTGAGTTCGGAGAAAATCAGAAAGTTTGAGGTACCGCTACATTCTGGTTGTGAAGCCATTTTATCTTGGGAGGAAAATTCCGCAAATCGGGTACTTGAGGGGAATTATTTCCTTAAGGATACTCCGTGAATTCGGAGGACTTGGATATTTTCTGCTTCATCTATTTTTCTTTAAGAAACTGAAAACCCACTTCTTTGAAAGATCATTTTGATCTTGTGTTGAAGGCATTGGACGACTTCATAAGTGTTTTTGATTTATTCTTGAACTTATGTTGAAGTAGTGTTGCAAAAATACAGATTTTGTGTACCCAAAAAACAACAATCTTAAGGAAATAAATTTGAAAAAAAAAGAATTTTTTTTTGCTTGTTTGGTGAAATTTTTCTTTTCACTAAAGTTTTTTTTCATAATCTGTATTGTTTCATTTGCTGTTTTTTTTTTCAGTCAATGAACTTTATATTGATAGTTTTTCTACCTTTTGAACTTGTGTTTGATGTTTTTGTAACTTCATTTTGATAGTTCATAAGTTGATTGAACTTGTGTTGAAGTTCTTAACATTTGGTTTTGCTATTTTACAAAAAATAGTTTGAACTTCATTTTGTTGATGTTCATAAGTTGGGTTGAACTTATTGTTAAAAGTTTAAAGTTGTAAATACAGAGTTAAAACTTTTGATTGTTCATATGTTAATTTGAACATGTGGTTGAAATTATTATTGAAAAATACAGATTTTATCAAAATTGAGAAAAACAACACTAAGAAAAGTATAAAAATATTTTTTTTTGTGCTTGTTTGGTGAAGGAAAAAATTATCTCCATTTATAAATCAAGTATTTTGGTTAATCTATATTGGGTCTAATTTTGTAGAGACTAAAATATTTTGATTTCTACTCCCTCGATTAGAAGAATATAAAAACTTGATTGAGAAATCAATATGAGAATTTTGTTCGAAGAATATAAAAACTTCACCGATTTGTTAAGATCTCTGTATTAGTTTCTAGAGTTTAAATCTGTGAAATTTCACTCTGTTTGAATTTGATTATGATTTGAAGTCATAAAAACTTTGTCATGTTTCATATTTCATTCGGTTGATGATTTGAAGATACAAAAACTTTATCATTGACTAGAAATAAGTTGGCTAAAGATTAAATTCTTTATCGTTAGTATTCTGAAATACTGAAAAGTATGTCGAAGATTGATAAGAAAATGACAAGTAAAATTGAACAATAAATTGATTTGGTTGTGAATGGTGTTGTCTCAATGACTACCAATGTTGCATCATTAAGTCATTCAGGTATTGCTCTAGCAATGAAAAGGACAGAGAAATAGAAAAATATTTTGGTAGGAACTTCAAAGAATGGCAGCAAATGATGTCATTTTGACTGGCCAAACTTGCAATGCAAATGTTCACAAGTATAGATCCTCATATTCTTAAAATAATAATAATAATGGACGGAAATTAATTGTCTAATTTGAAAGATCTTATGGTCATTCCAAGGTAGATGACGATAGTGAGTTGAATGAAAAAAATCATCAATGATGGTTGCAAATCCTGTTAAGGATGATGCTCCAAATAATAAGAAGATGAAGAAGTCTTTTGGACAAGAAAAGAGATTAGATAAACATGTTGAAAATAACTAGAAAGATTGAAAATCTATGTGATATGATCACTGAAAGCAATCTAGTTGGATATCCAAATGAATGGTGGTTTAATTTAGGAGTCACTAAACATGTTTGAGACAAAGAAGCTTTTGCTACTTATGATTTCATTGGTCCCAAAGAAGTGATCTTCATGGAAAATAATACAACAATCGAGGTTGAAGGAAGTGGCAAGATATTCCCAAAAGTGACTTTCGGCAAGGTGTTGACTTTCAACAATGTTCTCATGTTCCTACTATTAGAAAAAACTTTGTGCCGACAACACTTCTCATTAAAAGTGAGTTTAAGTATGTGTTTTTTTGGAGAAAGTTGTAATAACCAAGAATGAAATATATGTAGGAATTGGCTACCCCAATGAGGGCATTTTCAAACTTTATGTAATTGTTGTTAAAATGAAGAAAGTTGAGGCTTCTTCTTACTTGCTAGAGAAACGATTTGTGGCATAGTCGTTTAGGACATGTCAACTACAAAACCTTGCACAAACTGATTAACTTAAAAGTTTTTTTAAATTTTGTGTGGAATAAATCAAAATGTCAAATGTGTGTGGAATTAAAGTATGTTAAGCATCCGTATAAGTCCGTTGAAAGGAATTCAAATTCCTTAGACTTAATCCACACCGACATTTGTGATATGAAGTCAACACCATCTCATGGTGGAAAAAAGTATTTTGTAACTTTTATTAATTATTGCACTAGATACTGTTATTTCTATTTGATAAACAGTAACGATGAAGCAACAAATGCATTTAGAAAATATAAAACAGAAGCTGAAAATCAGTTAGAGAAAAAGATTAAAACGATAAGAAGTGATAGAAACGGAGAATATGAATCTCCCTTTGCACAAATATGTGTAGATAATAGAGTTGTCCATCAAATTACGGTCCCGTATTCACCTCAGTCTAATGATATTGCGGAAAGAAAAAACCAAACCTTGAAGAAAATGATGAATTCCTTGCTAATAAGTTCAGGTTTGCCGCAAAACTTGTAGGGGAAAGCTATCCTTATAGCTAACCGAATACTCAATAGAGTGTCCCATAGTAAGACACAATCAATTCCATAGGAAAAATGGAAAGAAAGGAAACCCAACTTGAAATATTTCAAAGTGTGAGGGTGTCTAGCGAAGGTCCAAGTTTTTATGCCTAAAAGAGTAAGGATGGGACCTAAGACGGTGGATTGCGTGTTCATAGGATATGTTAAAAATAGTAAAGCATATCAATTTTTGGTTCATAAATCCAAACATTCGAATATCAATCTGTAACGACCCAATTTGCTTAACCAAAATGCTACACGGTGTTCATGACCTCGAGGGACCACAAGCTAACCCATGACTGATATCTGTACCTGTATACTGCATAAGATAACATAATAATACGAAAACATGCACTGAAAGGCCATAAGTTTTGATCATGAACATAACTTAATAACGTAACATCTGTGTGGGGTAATAGAATACCCAAAACAAAATTGAAGTCTAAAACATGATAGTCTGTATCTAGTCTACATCTAGTCTGATCTAGTCTGAAAGCCTATACTGTCTGAAGAATCTGAATAAGGAGTTGATGGGACATGTCCCCAACTAACTCCAACTAATAAGATTTGCCTTTGTGGAAGTGGAAGATGATTAATATGGACTTCATTACAGGATTTTTGAGGTCCCGAAACCAGTATGATTCCATTTGGGTGATTGTAGATAGGTTGACCAAGTTAGCTCACTTTCTACCTGTCAAGAATAATTATTCGGGAGGGGATTATGCCAAGCTGTTCATTGCAGAAATAGTTCGTTTGCATGGGGCACCTGTGTCCATCATATCTGACAGAGGTACACAATTTTCTTCATAGTTTTAGAGATCATTTCAAAAGGTTTTAGGTACCCAAGTGAATTTGAGCACGGATTTCCACCCCCAGATAAATGGGCAAGCTGAGCGTACCATCCAGACCCTTGAGGATATGTTGAGGGCCTGCGTGATTGATTTTAAAGATAGTTGGGTAGAGCACTTGCCATTGATAGAGTTTGCATATAATAATAGTTTCCATTCCAATATTAAGATGGAACCTTTTGAGGAATTGTATGAAAGAAGATGTAGGTCCCCGATAGGATGGTATGAAGTAGGTGAGATGCAGATATTCAGGCCTGATCTTGTTCATCAAGCAAGAGAGGATGTGAAAGTAATTAGAGAATGACTTAAGACAGCTCAGAGTCGTCAGAAGTCTTACACTGATGTTAAGAGAAGAGATCTAGAGTTTGAGGTTGGAGATTGGGTGTTTCTCAAGGTTTCTCCCACAAAGGGAGTCATGCGATTCGGCAAGAAAGGTAAGCTGAGTTCTCGCTATATAGACCATATCAGATTGTGAGAAGGATAGGTAGAGTTGCATATGAGTTAGAATTGCCAGCTAGTTTGGGTTTTGTTCATCCGGTATTTCATATATCTATGTTAAAGAAGTGTATTGGAGACCATTCTTTAGTATTGCCTGTCGAAGAAATCAAAGTGACAGACTCCTTATCCTATGAAGAAGAGCCTGTAGAAATTTTAAATTGCCAAATTAAAAGATTGAGGAACAAAGAGATAGCCTCAGTTAAAGTGTTGTGGTGAAACCAGAAAATTAAAGAAACGACTTGGGAATCAGAAGTTGACATAAGAGATAGATACCCAAACCTTTTTGATCCAATGGATGATAAAATGGAAGGAACAATCCTTGCCTTATTCTTTCTATGCTTTAGTATGCTTGAAATTATACTTGTCTGTATCCCGCGTCAACATTCGAGGATGAATGTTACCAAGGGGGATATTGTAATGCCCCAAAGTTTTTCTTAGCTAAATTTTATCCTAAAATATCAAGCATTGGCTTCTAGAATGATTTATACTAATTTTCCTGTGGAATCCCTTAAATTTCAACTTTTCATTACGTAGATGATTGAATAAGTTTTCCGTCGACATAAGATGCGTCCAAAATGGACACTCGGTGAAGGAGTTATGGCTAATTTAAGTCCTAGTCATAAAACACCATCATTCCTGTTGTTGGTATGTCGCGGAAAGGGTGTAAATGATGATGGTTATTTTTCAGTAGGACTCCGCGATGGTGGCACATCGTGGAGTGGGCCAAATTCTTATTCATCAATTTTCAGTGAGCCACCGCGATAGTGGCGCGTCGCGGTAGCCCCTGAAATCGGGCTCCCATTTATATGTTAATACTGGTCTTATTAAGGGTATATTGGGTATTTTCTCACACTCTTATCAGTCCAAACACAAGATTTCAACCCCAATTGAGCATATTACTCATACATTCACTAAAAATATTCAAGAACACTCTCTAGGGTTTCATATTAATAATCCAAATAAATCAAGATTCAACCGTGGGTTTTCAAAACAAATTGAAGATTTGGAATCCCCAAGCTGTGGGCATCAAGAAACATCCTTTAAATTTCTAGATAGAGGTACGTGGGGTTTATCCTAAAAACTACATGGGCTTAAAACCATTAGAGCATGATTTTTAGATTTTTATGCATGAATTTCGAAGGGATTTTGGAATCTATGTTCTAAATTACGTACTTCGAATGTTTTAATGTTACTATTGTTTTGACCTTGTGGTCCTATCCCCTAAATTGATTTACATGTATACATATATGTATGGAATTTGAGATTTAAGATCGTTGAGAGCATAAATTATGAACTCCCTCTCATGTATTGAATTAAACATTATGGTTTTGTGATTTGAAAGATGTTTTTACAATATTATAGCATTTGAGCATGATTTGAAATTGTTTAGAGGGTGTTTCTTGATATAAATGTGTTCTTGTGTTTAAGAGAAAGAATTGCATGTGAATTGAGAACTTTGACATGACCACCTTGTACTGTACTACTGAAATGCTTGACAAAGAAGAGTTCCTTGCATGTGTTTACATGAGGTTTGAGAAAGAGTTTCTTTGAATTGAATTATTGAAATGGTGGTCCCAAAACTTGTGTTTTGAAAACAGAGATTTACAATAGACTAAAATGGCTCAGAGATGTGACTTGCAAGTCAATGGTATGACGATACCATATGTATTTATGCCATAACAGATTATGTTTTTCAGAGCATGTTTTTAGAGTATGTTTTCAGAAACTGTATGTTTTGATAGAGTTTTAAAAAGTGGCTTAAAGAGGGTTAGGTGGTTACCCGAGAAGGGACGAATTCAAGCAACTCTTAGCCTGAAACCGTATTTGTCGATACGGGTAGAATATTATTGTACGCTGACGACGACCATGTGACAGAGTAGATTCAAAGACTCCAACCCTTGTGGCACACTTGGATTGGGGGCTTTGATGTCGAGTTAATGACAGTTTTCATATAGCCCATGGAATTTTTTAGAGTTGTAGGGTATACCACCTAACGCAGAAGTAACACAGATTTCTCAGAGTTGAGATGATTTTTATAGTGTATAAAATGCCCATGTGAATTGTTACTATATAATATACTTATGAACTGTTTTAAATTGCTCTCATATATGTTGAATAATAAATGATTATTTTGGATATGCTTTGCGTACCAGTACATCTGTATTGACCCCTTCCCCCTATCTCTCAGGTTTTGAGACTCATTCTAGGGGTCCAGATAAGCAGTAGATATTCAGACAGCTGAAAAAATTGTGCAATGGTGAGCCTTCTTTATTCCAGAAGGCCTGTCTTTTCAGATTATGTAATTTATTTTAGTTTTGGTCTACTGGGGGTCTTGTCCTAGTTTCAGACAGTTGTTAGATTTTCATGTAGTAGAGATTTCGCAGACTGAGTCAGATGTTATTTAGATGTAGTTGATTTACAGTTTCCATACTTATGTTGAATTTAGAATTGACCATGTTTTCGTAGAAGATTATGTTTCTGCATCTTCTTGTACTATATGAATATTGCGCATGATTACCATATAGAGAAGGGCGTTCTGAGCCTTCATGGTTCGGGATGTCCATCACGGCCAGACCCTAGTTTGGGTCATGACAGATCCAGTAAAGAGTCATTCACTATGTTATCAGGGAAAGGCCACACTTTTAAAGGTGGAAAGAAGCCACAAACATAAAGAGCTTGTGAGATTTGTGGCTACAGAAACCATCTAACAACAGACTATTACAAATTAGTAGGTATTCCACTGGACTATAAGAGCAAAATGAAGCTTCCCATACCAGCATCACATTACAACCAACTCATCAGAATAGACTCTGTAGCTACATGATAGGAAATTACAATCATATAGGAACTATAAATTTTAGACCCTATGCAAATAGTGCAATAGCAGCTAACAGAGGAAAACAGTCACAAAATGAGCTCAATACTGATGAAATGGAGTAGGTATAGAACCATATACATAATAAAGATGCAAATGACTGCAAGGCTAATGTAGTAGGTAATGTTTTTATACGAAGTAAGCATGGTTCACGCGAATGAATTATTGATTCAGGAGCTACTCGCCACATTACTTCATGTAAGGATTTTGTAACTTATATAAGGGACTTAAGAGGTTAAGACATAGTTCAGATGCTTAAAGGAAAAAAGGCAGCAGTAAAACATACTGGAGATATTACTATTTTGGGAAGTTTTATAGTGAAAAATATTCTACGCTCTGACTTCAAGTTCAATCTACTTTCAGTAGAAAGGCTCATTAAGGTAATTGGGATTGGTAGAGAACACAATAGTTTATATTTGCTGAAAGATAAAATAAATATAATTGTTAGCTCAACCATAAAGGGCCTCAATCAGACTAATCTGTGGCATGCCATACTTGGTCACCTTTCTTATCAAGTTATGGAACAAATTTCAGCACTCAAAGGTCATATTAATATACCAGGCAACTTAATTCTTGTCAAACTTCCCCTACAGCTAACAAAGTAGACTAGTGTTTCCATATAGTCATAGTAAGTCCAATCATTGTTATCAACTCATTCATGTGGATGTCTAGAGCCCACACAAAACTCCTACACATGATAGAAAATAGTACTTTGTCACAATTATTGATGATTATAGCAGATTTACTTGGACATGTCTAATTCAATGTAAGACTGAAGTATATGGAATTTTGAAGGATTTCTTGATTATGGTACACACATAATTTGATCTCAAAGTACAAGTTATAAGAACTGATAATGGCACTGAATTTTTTAATGTGAATTGTAATGCTTTGTTTTCTTCTCTTGATATTGTTCATCAAAGTTCCTATGCTTATCTCCCCAACAAAATGTAGTAGTAGAAAGACAGCATAGACACATCATGAATACAACTAGAGCACTGAGATCTCGGTGTAGAATGCCTATAAAATACTGGGGTCATTGTGTGAAAACATCTATTTATCTGATAAATAAGAAGCCCAGTACAGTATTAGGAGAAAGAACTCCACATGAAGTTTTGTATGGACATGAACATGACCTTAGTCACTTAAGAGTTCTTGGATGTTTGTGTTTAGCATCTGTGTTGCCTAGAGTGGATACATTTGCACCAAGAGCAAAGAAAGCAATTTTGACTGGTTATTCAGAAACTCAAAAGGGTTAATTTAAACATGTGTTTGAAGTTATTATTGAAAAAATATAGATTTGACTAAACCCGAGAAAAATAATATTCTTAAGAAAATTACAAAATAATAATAATAATAATAATAAATATTTATTTTTGTGCTTGTTTGGTGAGAAAGAAAAAGTCACCATTTATAAATCAAATACTTAGTTAATTTGTATTGGGTCTAATTTTGTGGAGACTTAAGTCTTTTAATTTTAACTCCATCGGTTAGAAGAATATACAAACTTCACTGAGAAATCAGTGTGGAAATTCGGTTTGAAGAACGTAAAAACTTCACTAGTTCATTAAAAAACTCCATATTGATTTCTGGAGTTTAATGTTTGTGGGGTTTTTCTATGTTTGAATTTAATTCTGATTTGAAGTAATAAAAACTTCGTCAGGTTTTAAAGTTTATTCGGTTGATGATTTGAAGATATAAAAACTTCATCGTTAACTAACTAGAAATAGGTTGGTTAAAGATTAAAATCTTTATTGTAAGTATTCTGAAATACTAAAGTGTATGTAAAAGATTGATAGGAAAATGGTGAATGAAACTGATCAATAAGTTGATTTGGTGTGAATGATGTTGTCCCAACGGCAACTAATGTTGTGTCATTAAGTCGTTCAGATATTGCTCTAGCAATGAAAACCACAAAGAAACCAAAAAAATATTCTGGTCTGAACTTCAAAAAATGGCAGCAAATGATGTCATTTTGGCTGACCAAATTTGAAATATAAATATTCACAAGTATAGATCCTCATACTTTGAAAAAAGTTATAATTGAAAATCAATTGTCTGATTTAAAAGATCTTGTGAGTCGTCCCAAGATAGAAGAGGTAATGAGTTGAATGAAAAATCATCAATGATGGCTGTAAATCTTGTTAAGAATGATGTTCCAAATAATAAGAAGACGGAGAAGTATTCTGGACAAGAGACAAAACAGAACAAGAAAATATTCAAAGTCAAGTGCTACAATTGTAGTGATGTTGGTCACAAAGCTCTAAATAGTTGAGGTCAGGTCTCCGATTTGAGTTTTCGATGGCGGCGTTTGCTCCTTTACTCGGTTTAATTCATCACACGGGTTCTTGTTCAAATCCTTTAATTTTATTTTTGTAAATTTTATGGTGAATGAAAGTATGAACAAAGTTATTTACTGGTCTTGAATTTATTCAAGATCCATTATAATTGTGAAAAGTAAGAGTAGAAAAAGTTATTTGTAAGCGAGCGAGACGAGGCACGAGTATTACTTCCAAACCCATTATTAAAAAAAATTTCAATTCATAAAAGAATGAATTAGGTTTTTAACCTCTAGAAAATTAAAGTTTAATATGTAAGTGATAATTAACGATGAAATTAGAAAGCACTACTACTGACCATTCGTTGTTATAAAATAAACATACCATTTGAAGTCGATCTAATAGAGTTGGGCAGATTTTAAACATGTTAGATGCTTATTTCGACCTGAAAAATGGAAACGATCCTTAAATGCCTCAAAGGCATGAGAAATACATCAAAAATCGTGGTAAGACTGGAAAGTACTACTACCGATAGGCCACACATTAATATAATAAGATAGTTTTAAATAAAAAATAAATAAATAGAAAACGGGATATAAACAACTTTTAGGCTAATTAATGTTATATATCAAAAAGATTAATGTAAGTTAAACGTAAGTCATTAAAGCAATCGTGCTAGACCCATGAGACTCAAGGGATGCCTCATGCCTTTCCCTCGGTCAATAGATTTCCTTATTCGGATTTCTAGTTCACAAATAAAAAATAAAGAGTCATTCATTTTGATTAGGGATTCAACAAGGTGAATTGGAACACCTAAACTCAATTTCACGTGGAGAGTCTAAAATAAATAATGCCCTTTTAAAACGTCACTTTACCAATCAATGAAGCTGGCATGCCAACTATATGAAAGCGATAAAGGAAAACTGTGGCTACTCTGGGATAACAATAAAGTGGAGTACATTTTGATTTCTATGATCGATCAACTCATCCATGGCCATATTAAAAGTTACTCTATACCCATAGAATTCTATTTTGCGGGAGTGTAGGAATGGCACACAGTAGAGGCTAAAAGGAGTATGTGGCTCCAACTGGAAGATATTGGAAATGGGATAAATGACCCATGGCTAATCATGGGTGACTACAATGCCATCCTACACTCAGATGACAGAGCACATGATACTGCTTTCCAGGAAGCCGAAATCAGGGACTTCAAATATTTTATGGCCAATGTAGGACTATGTGAGCTGAAATCGGTTGGAAGAAACTACACATGGACAAACGGGCATGTTTTCAGTAAAATTGATAAAGTTATAGTAAATTCATCCTGGATAACTACAATGAATGATCTAGAAGATGGGGTTTTGGATTCAGGATGCTCGGATCATTCCCCGCTAATGCTTCACTTTGCTGAGAAGACCATAGTGAGATCGAGGCCATTCAAGTTCATGAATCACCTGGTGCAACATGAAGATTATTGGTAAAGTGCAGGTTGGATGGTATTATGGTGTTACTGGGAAATTAATGCATCAAGTATGGCTCAAACTAAAGAAAGTTAAGCAAGAAACGAAGTCCATGCAGAACAGAGAGTATTCCAATGTAGAGAAAAGAATACTAGAAGCTAGGAAGAATCTACAGGTATACAAGAGTATACGAGGGATTATAGGCACGTCAGGACCCTGTTTGACGTAGAAAAAGTGATGAAGAGCGAACTTGAGAAATGGTCTATGGTGCAGGAAAGCATATTTCAACAAAAATCGAGAATTAAATGGTTGCAATGGGGGGACTCAAACTTAACATACTTTTTTTTGCCAATATGAAAAACAGAACAGATCACAGCCAAATAAAGAAGCTTAAGCTACCAGACGGGAGTTGGACTAAAGCTGATAATGAGGTGCAACATGAGATCATTAAGTTTTATCTATTACTTAGAACAACTGCAAACCATCTGCCAACTATAGATCCAATTGTATGTACCACGGGTAATGTGTTGAATAGAAGCCAACAGATGAAATTAATTCAACCAATGAAGCCAGAAGAAGTAACCAATGCTTTGATAGGGATTGAGGACATGAAGGCCCTGAGTGTAGAAAGTTTTAATAGGTTCTTCTACAAAAAATCATGGACAGTGATTGGTGAGGACGTGACTAAGGTAGTATTACAATTCTTTGAAACAGGTGCTCTTCATAAACCTGTAAATTGCACCCTAGTCACTCTAATACCCAAAGTCAAAGATCCATCTTATGTGAAAGAGTTTCAGCCAATCTCTTGTTGCTTAGTGATTTACAAACTTATTTCAAAGATTATCACTCGTAGATTACAGACAGTGATGGATAGTTTAATAGGTAAAATTTAGTCTGATTTTGTGAAGGGAAAACTCATTAGTGATAACATCATCATAAGCCATGAATTAGTAAAGGGGTATGGTTGAAAAGGAATATCAGCTAGATGCACGATCAAAGTAGACATGCAAAAAACGTATGATACAATAAAATGGATATTTGTTGAACAAGTTCTGAAACACTTGAATTTTCCTATAAAATTTAATTGTTGGTTATGGAGTGTTTGACCACTCTATCATATTCTATTAGCATCAATGGATGGCCCGCCTGTAACACCCCACATTTTCGGGCTAGAATTTAAATCGTTATTCTATGCGTTCAAACTTAAACCCAATTACTCTATGTTTATACATGTGTGATTATCAAATATATTATGTGGGAATATCTTTGGGTATTGATCAAGGTCATAATATCCTCCTAACTCAAAGACTAGTTAAGAACACTTCCATTGGTTAAGTTTTAGTGAACATTTCAGCTCGGGTCAACTTTAAACGAACATTACTCTTGGTACATAATGAGTTACATGGACTACTATACATCAAAAAAAATATCTTTGAATCTTATTTCCAACGCATTTTGTTTCACCTAAATCCGGTATCAGAGCAAAAAGTTATGCCCATTTTACTTCAGCATGTCAGCCTATCAACTAAGTAACGACCTGAGCTGATAAGCCGTCAACTATGTGACGACATATCAGCCAAGTTGTCAACCCAAACCAGAAACCCATCAAATTAAGCTCCCAAATGACGACCTAAGATGATAGGCCGTCAACTATGTGATGACTTATCAGCCCAAGTCATCACCCTTAAAATTCAGCAATTTCCTACTGATTTTGGAAGGGTATTTTAATTTGGACTTTTCCTTCACCTTCCACGACTTAAATCATCAAAATCACATACATAACCATCATAAATCAATTTTAAAAATCCTTAATCCTCTCCACTCTCAAGAATAAGAAAATTAGGGTTTCCTCTCAAAATCATCTTCCAAGAACAAGATTCAAGCTCTTCTTTAAGAAAATAAAGAAATTATCATTTCCAATCCAAGAACGTTCAAGAAAAGTCAATTATCTTTCAAGATTAAAGCTTTAAGGTATGTGGGAGTTCATCCATGGGTCCTCTTTCACCCATGGAGCCCAAAAATCCATCTTTTATGTTTAAAATCATGAAATTACAGGTTTATCATGATTTGTCTCCATGAAAATTTTATGAATTTTGATTATACATGAAGTTTACAAATTATTTTCATTAAAAGAAGCCCTTATTACATATTTTATGAATTATGTTCATGAACTTACATGAATTTCGAATCTTTATCATATTTTCATGAAATTATTGGTGATATTAAAACTTACATGTTTAAATGGTGTTCTTTGTTGAATTTAAACCTTAGTTGGTAATCTTAGAAGTGAAATCATGTTGTTACTACAACTTTTAACATTATTCCCATGCTTAGCCTAAACTACGCTTTGCAAGTGTTTGATAAAATGCCTAGATGAAAAGATTTTGAACAATTACTACTTAATATGTCCCTAAAGCTTTAGTATATTTTAAATGTTGCGGTTTTCATATCATGTCCATGGGAATTTCAGAATAATTCCTCAGTTTATGATTTTGTCATGTGATTGTGCTATCTCATCATGTCTAGAAATATCCTCATGTTACAGTCTTGTTCTCCGTGTATTTGATGAAATGTCACAGCGAATAAATTATGAATAATTGACTATTGCTATGCTTTCAAGATTGTGCCATATTTTACTATTGATGATATCGAGTCCTGGGGGTTACGAATACCCAAAATTTTAGCTGCTTACTTGGTTTTAGTATTTTTAGAATGGTTTTAGAAAAATCATGAGTCTTGTCATTTAGTTAGCATCATGTTAAGTTAAACTCAGTCCTGTTTCAGTTCCAGTATCAATTTACACATTTATAATTACCTTAGAATTCATATGCACTATTATTTTCAAAACACCATGACCTGAGCTTATCTTATCAGCTTTAGTGCATGCACCAGTTAGTATATTTAGTGTCCTTCAGTTGGGAGTAAGATTTAGCACTGAGTGGGAAGTGTGGGTTCAACGCATCCTGCTTCCCTAAAAGCTACGTGCCACCGTAGGTTTAGGGGCCTCACCAGATGAGTGTTTCCCCTTGCCCAATATGGGCTCAGATAAGTGATCACTACAGTTCAGGTTCTATTCCGATGGCAAGGATAGAACAACCCTTCTCAATGTGGGTCAAACGTTAGACTCCATGATAGCTCATATGGTTTATGTCTGTTAGATAATATCTCCCACAATTTTATTTTTAGTTTTAGACTCAGTATTAAACTCAATTCAGTTCTACAGAATCAGGACTATCAGAAATAGTCACTCAGTTATCAGTAATCACAGCTATCTGTTATTTAGTTATTAGAGCTCAGTATTCAATTCTAGTATAATCTCAGTTATAGTCTTAGTTACAGTCTCAGTTACAGTCTTAGTTATAGTCTCTGTTACAGTCTCAGTTACCGTCTTAGTTACAGTCTCAATCATAGTCTCAGTCTAGTAATCAGATCAGTAACTCAGTTCAGTTTTAGGTTTGCTTGACCATAGCATACAATTATCAGTATTTCAGTACCTCAGTTCATAGACTATTTTAGAATCATATTAGATGCTTGGTCTTGCATTCTCAAATAATACAATTTTTTTTACGAAATCAAGCTCCGTTATCTCATGTTACTCAATCAGTCCCTTCCTTATATGCATAATACTCTACAGTTTTAGTCCAGTTATTCAGACTAAGTATATTTCAGTCTTATATGCCCAATATTCAACTATCAGTCATTCAGTTAATCAGATAAGTTAGTATGTTTATGCATTTATGCTTAGTGTGATTGTATATTCATATCCTCATTTATGTCAGTCTCTATCACGTAGTTTCATACCCAGTGTTCATACAGTATCTATGTTTTATCATATAAAGTAAAGTTTTATAGAAACTAAGTGTAATGATTCACCATCTTATCAGAGAATGTTTGTCACTCATGCTTTAAAATATTTCAGTTTTGAGTTTACTCCAGCCTATTGGTGAGTCTACTTATACTTAGCATGCATATTTTACGATTACATATGAAATTAGTTTTACTTATTACATTCACTCCTGTATACTCATTACATTGCAAAAGTACTGATCCACATATACGTTTGTGTGGCTACATTGTTTCATAATGTAGGTACTAATTGTAGCCCACACATCATGATCAGACAGTTGCAGACTCCAACTAGCAGGTGATGAGTTCTCCTACTTTGAGAACTCTAGACAGTTTTAATTCATGTATAGTTTATTTATTTTCATGTGTATTGATTAGTGGTAGTTGGAGGCATTTACCATCTATCTATAGTCAATATAGCAGAAGCTTCATAGATGTCAGTCAGAGTCAGTCATGTAATTCCAGTTTCATCCTTCAGATTTATGAGATTGTAAAGCTTTATCAGTATTATATCTATTTTTAGATTTTTAGTATGATTATATTTCCACACAGTAGAAAAGCTATTTATTATGTTATAATTAGTTGCTTAATAGTATGCCAGTTCATGGGTTGGCTTGGGATTACTGGTGGTTCCAAGAACTATGTGACGACTAGGGTGTATTCTCGGGTCGTTACTCCGCTGAACCTTTTGAAGCAAAATAGGGATTTTGACAGGGATATTCCATATCCCGCTTCTTATTTTTGATCGCCATGGAATATTTCTCTAGGTCACTGAGGAAGCTGATGTTACACCCGGATTTCAAATTTCATCCTAGGTATGCTAAAATGAAACTGGTTCAACTAGGGTTTGCATATGATTTGCTTCTTTTTTGTAAAGGGTACACAAGGTTTGTGTTGTCGTTATTTAACCGTTTTAATGAATTCTCACAAGCTTCAGGCCTTATAGCTAATAAAATATAAGCTCAGTGTATTTTGAAGATGTCATAGAGGTTGTCCAATCAACCATAATAGAGGTACTTAGGTTTACAAAGGGAGAATTCTCGCTTAGGTACTTGGGTGTGACACTAAGTACCAAGAGTCTATCTATCATGCAATGTCAACCTCTATTGGAATGGATGCTCAGGAGAATCACCAGTTGGATTACCAAATTTCTATCTTATGTTGTGATACAATTTGGATTAGCTCCAAACCATTAACTAAAAGTCAAGTCCGGGAGCTTCAAATGATCCAAGGATTGTTCATGAAGTGGGAGGTATTTGAAGAAGCCTCCTTACCATCAAGAGGGTGTCATTTCTTGATGATCACTCTCACATTGGTCCAAGGATCGTTGAAGGAGGCAAGGAAAGGAAAAACGGGGATAGAAAGCCCCTTGGAAAGGACTTACGCCTAAGGAACTTTGGATCCTCTTTTGATCCACTTTAGAATTTCAAAAGCGGATCAAAACAACCCCTAGTTGGTCTTTTCTTGAAATTGGGTCACTTTTAGGCCCTAAAATTGTAATAATTATCCTAAACTATAAATACTTTTGAGGTTAGCTCATTCTCTTAGTTTTGCTTGATTATTGATGAATTGATGGATGCTTCTCCATTGAGTGAGAGTATTGGACAACTTTTATTGAACATTGATTTAGAAACATTGGTTTAGAGGGCGTTCATCTCCCTCTAGATCACCATAGGAATTAGATGTTCAATTAGATTGTAATTGACGGTATTAGAGTTTGACATACTCTTTTGTTCTTGGTTACTTCTTTTCGTATGTCTAATTATCTATCTTATCGATTATCTTTAATTTTTCTTATCATCTTTAGTTTTCGTAGTTCGATTCCATATCATTTGGTATTAGAGCCGAGCTTGATTTTGTTCCTACAAAGTCAATCTTAGGTCAGGTCATCTTAGAAAATAAAAAATCACAAATAAATTTATTATTCATATTTTAGATCATACGTCATATTTTGAGCTTTTTTGTTTTTGCATTTTCTTGTGTTTCTAGTGTTATATTTGTGTTCCCTACCACTATACGAGTCTATAAACCAAATTGTGTCAAATCAGAGCTTATTTGAGAGTTCTATCCTTGTTGGAAGCTTGGATTGAAGAAGTTTAAAGTGAATTGAAAATCTAAAGAATTTAGGGAAATTGATGTTTGGAATGATTTTAGTAGGCTAATAAGTACCTACATCAAAATTTTAACTCATTCCAAGCTCAGAAGAAAAAGTTAGAAAGATTGATGTTCTTGGTGTGTTCTTGAGGAGATTGTTATATTCATATTGAAAATTCATGCCAAAGAAGGTGTTTGATCCAAAAAGAAGGACAAAAAAAAGTGAAAGGGTGTTTGTGTTTTCGCATCTAAAAAGATTTCAAGAGTATTCCAAGAGAATTTTACACAATGGACATCAAGAAGGGCATTTTCGGCCTTGGAACAAGCAAAGGGTAGTCAACTTGCCCTTGACCTGCGCCCAAGGTGTGTTGCAACTTCTACCAGTCTGCTGTCGACCTCAAGGCAATGTCTAAGGCCTCTCCTATGTCCAATATACATTGGAGGTTCACTGGAACTACTGCCACAGGTCAAAATAGTGAGCAGCCTTCCCCACCTGCGTTGGAAGTACTCTAGAGGTGCGCCCAAGGTGTGTGACATCTCCCAAATGCAAGTCAAGCCTTCCCAACGTCCAATTCAAGTTACAAATGCATTCTAACACTTATAAACTCCAATTTACTCAGGTTTGATTCCTCAGTTTCATTCTTTGATTCTTAAATTCAACTCTTGATTCTTAAAACTATCAACAACTAGTAATTCACCTACTAAGTTGCATGATTAAATCTTGAGTCCAAATTCATTTATCATCCCATTTATTTCAAGATTTTCTCTTTTTAATATCGTTGTTAATTCTTGATCAAAGTACTTACATATTTATTTGAGTCCATCAAACAAGAATCCAATCCGATCAAGAGTAGAACTTGACACCTCGATTGCCACACGAAGCATAAACCATCTTTCAACATTTGTGATCGAAGTGTGAGGTAAACAAAGGTGTGAAGAGTTTGTGAGGTTAATTTCTTTAACGCTAACGTCTTTTTTGTTTTGTGAGTGTATTTATTAATAGGTACAATGACTACGAAAGGCGAACCATTGATAACCATGCAACAAATTCTATTTTAGATTGAAACTCTCAGTCGTAAAATTGATTCTATGGATGCTAAGATAAATTCACTTTATCTTAAGATGAATTCTCTTGAAAGGAGTGTATCCCTCAATGGTGGAAGAGTGGATATCATGGAAGGCCGACAAAACACATCCCTATCTACACCTCAACATTTTTATGCTTCAAGTAGTGGGCATGCTCCAAATCCTTTGGTTCATATTTCCTCAAAAAACCATCACCAAATAATTAATCCACCGATACAAGCACATGATTCTGTTCCTCAAGCCACTACATATCTACAAAACCAAAATCCCATTGGCTACTCCAACCTTAATTCAACCAAACACAATATGATGAATCTCGAACCTGAAAAGCCCAACCTCCACTTAACCAAATTCCTCTATTCCAAGCACCCCTTAACCAAAACCAACCCATCCAAATAGATGAGGAAAAAAGGAAAGAACAACAAGCAGAGTTTGGATTATTCAATGAAGACGACATATTGGTAGATGAAATGAGAGGTAGACCAATGGATCAATGAGGCTCTCAAGATCGAGGAGGAAGATTTGGTCCAGCACCTAATATAGAGGAAACTGACCTCAAGTTTATGATCAATTGAACCAACAAGGTAATAGGATTGAGATATGGGTATCAATTCAATCAAGGTTAGTATTCCAACTTTCAAAGGAGAAAGTGATTCTGAAGATTATCTTTCATGGTTGTACTCTTGTGAAAGGATCTTCCAAGTTAATAATATCACCGAAGAAAGAAAGAGTTGCTATGCCATAGCCTATTTTGAAGGGTATTGAAAATACATGGTGGGATTATGTCAAGATATTTAGAAATGTGTTGAATAAAGGACAACTCCCCTCCATGGGATGCGTTGAAGGTATTCATGAGACAAAGGTATGTTTCAGAGAGGTATAAACATAAGCTACTTTCCAAGTTGTACAACTTGAGGTAAGGTAGCAAGAGTGTTTGGCCTATTATAATGAATTCCAAAAATTGATATTGAAGCTTAATCATTGAGAGAATGTGAACCATGACATCATATGATTCATGATAGGATTGAACAAAGATATCTCCTCATGCATGACTATCCACAAGTTTGAGACCATAGAAAAAATCTTCCAAACGGCCTTGGAGATTAAGAGGGATATCAAAGAAAGAAAAACTTATAAAACAAAAGGGAACTCATCTACCAACACTTAAGAGTAAGAGTAAAGAGGTAGTGCAATCATCATCAGGGTGGAACAAGAACAAGGACTACAAGTCCAATGACAAGAAGCCCTTAGAGAAACCCACTCTAAAGTACCCACTAAGAAATGAAGGTAACAAATATCCTAATCTTAATCCTAAAGGTTTTAAATATTTTAAATGTCAAGGGTGGGGACATAAGGCAAGTAAATATCCCAACTGGAGAAATGTGATCCTTAGGAAAGGAAAATTGTATTACCTTAGAGAAGAGATGGGATCAAAAAATAAGAATGATGAAAAATCCCAAGATAGAGAGGGGTAAAAACAAGATGAGCAAGTAGAGGAGGATAACGAAGATGCTTGGACTCAATATGGAGAGTATGAGGTTCCAAATTTTGTTGTGTGGTGGGAAATGATTAGTAAGGTGACAGATAACCCTAGTCAAAGGGAGAATCTATTCCATACTAAATATCTTATAAAGGAAAACATGTGCTACTTTGGTTGATTTCTTAAAGTTTCCCACAATCAAACATGCCACACCATACAAGCTTCAATAGTTAAATGATTGTGGTGAGTTTAAGGTGACTAGAAAAGTGGTGATCTGGTTCAAAGTTGGGAATTATCATGATAAGGTGCATTGTGCTGTGATACCCATGAAAGTTATTCATCTCTTGCGTAGGAGACCATGGAAATATGATCGTTTAAGTAAACATTAAGGGAGGACCAATTGGTACTCTTTTGACTTGAATGGTTAGAAATTCACTCTCCATCTACTTTCGCCATCTCAAGTAAATGGGGGTCACTAAAAATTGAGAGAATTGAAAGAGAAGGGTAAGAAACAAGGTGATAAGGAGGACCACATTAAGGATTGGGATAAACAATAGAAGAATACGAGGTTAAAAGGGAAGAGTTCCTTAGCAATGTTGTCTAGGAGCAAAGATCTTTGCAAAGTGCATGATGATAACACACCCGTGCTCCTCCTAGACTATGCTTTTTATGATAACCACTCTACTTCTCCTATCCCCCATTCTATTTCACTTGTTTTGCAGGACTATGAAGATGTGTTCCCAAAGGAACTTCCCCAAGGATTACCCCCAAAGGACACAAAATAAATCCAAAGGCAAGTTTGGGAACTATTCAACAAGGGATACATCAAAGAGAGCATGAGTCCATGTGTCGTTTTGGTATTTTTAGTGCCAAAGAAAGATGGAACATGGCATAAGTGCATTGATTTTTGAGCCATAAATAAAA
Organism: Capsicum annuum; assembly: GCF_002878395.1. Taxonomy (NCBI): domain Eukaryota; kingdom Viridiplantae; phylum Streptophyta; class Magnoliopsida; order Solanales; family Solanaceae; genus Capsicum; species Capsicum annuum. The sequence goes on from NC_061120.1 coordinate 207,701,636, forward strand.
TAATGATAAATCATCGCCACCCAATTTCCTGTTTAGATGATATGTTTGTGAGTTGAATGGTTCTTGTGTGTTTTATAAGATAGATATTAGGAGAGGGTAACACCAAATCTGGATACAATCAGGTGATGAGTGGAAGACCAAATTTAAGACCAAGTTTGGTGTGTATGAATGGTTTGTCATGCCTTCTGGCCTTACCAATGCTCCTAGTATCTTTATGCAGTTTATGAATCATGTGATGAAACCGTTCATGGGGAAGTTTGTTATGGTTTACTTCGATGATGTTCTAGTTTATAGTAAATCCATTAAAGAACGTGTCTTATATTTGCAAAATGTTTTTGAAGTGCTAAGAAAAAAGAAGTTGTATGGTAATCTTGAAAAATGTTCTTTTGGTATGAATGAAGTAGTTTTCTTGGGATTTGTTTTGAGATCAAGAGGAGTCGAGGTGGATGAATCTAAGATAGGCGCCATTAAGAATAAACCAACTCCGAAGTCCATTGGTGAAGTAAGAATATTCCATGGGTTAGCTAGTTTTTATAGGTGATTTGTCAAAGATTTAGTACCATCTCCTCTCCCTTGACTGAGGTGATTCGTAAGGATAACCCTTTTAAATGGGGTTATGAGCAAGCCAATACATTTAAAGCTTTGAAGGCTATGCTTAGCTCCTCTCCTTTATTTCAATTACCTAATTTTGAAAAGATGTTTGAGATTGAAAGTGATGTATGTAAGGTAGGAATATGTGTCATCTTAATTCAAGATTATAAACCTATTGCCTATTTTAGTAAAAATCTAAAGGGTGCAACTCTAAATTATTCTACCAATGATTTAGAGTTATAGACCTTGATTAGAGCCTTGGGTAATTGGCAGCATTATTTGTGTCCCAAGGAGTTTGTGATTCGAATGGATCATGATTCCTTGAAACATCTTTGGGACTAAGATAAACTCAATAAAAGACATGCCAAGTGGATTTCTTTCCTAGCGACTTTTCCTTATGTAACTCAATACAAAAAAGGAAAGAAAAATATGGTAGTCGATGCATTATCTGTTCTTATATTTACATTGTCTTCTATATTGATGGGATTTAAGAGTCTAAAGACAATGTACCTCGAGGACCCTAAATTTGCTCAAATCTATCATGATTGTAAGACATGGGGTAGGGAAAGGTGGGAGAGGGATAGTGCTTCTATGACTTACTCCAAGTTTGATGGTTTCTTGTTCAAAGAAAGAAGGTTGTGTTTTCCCTCTAGCTCATAGAGAGAATTGTTTGTAAAAGATGCACATAATGGGGGTATGATGGGTCACTTTGGAATTGACAAGACCCTTGAAATATTAGAGGAACAATTCAATTGGCCCAAGATGCATCAAATTGTTGCTAGAATTTGTGGCCAATGCATAGATTATAGAAGTGCAAAATCCCACCTTCTTCCTCAAGGATTATACACCCCACTACCCACTTCTCAACGCCCATGGCTTGACATCTCTATGGATTAAATTTAGGGATAGCATAGGACAAACGGAGGTACAGATTGCTTTTTGGTTATGGTTGATAGATTTTCAAAATGCCCTATTTCATTCAATATCATAAAATTGATGATGATTCTAATGTAACTTCTTTGTTTATTTAGCATGTTGTCAAACTACATTGAATTCCTCGGACCATTGTTAGTGATAGGGACTCTAAGTTCCTTAGTCACTTTTGGAGACATTGTGGGGTAGGCTTGGCACCAAATTAGTTTTCTCAACTTCTTTCCACCCACAAATGAATAGAAAATGGATTTGGTAAATAGAATCTTGGGTTTAATTTTGCACACATTAGTTAAAGGAAAAATGACCTCTTGGGAGGACCACCTACCTCTAGTCAAATTTGCTTATATTCGTGTTATACATTCGACTATTGGTATGACACCATTTGAACATGTTTATGGTTTTAAACCCCTTACCCCTTTAGATCTCACTCCTTTTCCTATTGATGTTGTGATAAGATTAGATGGATACAAGATGGCGGAAACCATAAAGAAATTGCATGAGAAGGTGAGAATTTGCCTTGAAAAGAAGAATCAAGAGGTGGCCAAAAAAGTAAACAAGGAAAGTAAGCGGCTTATGCTTGAACTGAGTGATTGGGTTTGGGTGCACCTTCAGAAGTATAGGTTTCCAACCCAAATAAAATCCAAATTGATTCCACGAGGTGATATATATTTCAAGTGCTTGAAAGGATAAACTACAACACTTATAAGATTGACCTTCCTCCAGAATATCAAGTACACAATACCTTTAATGTGTGTGATCTTTCACTCTTTGACATGATAGAAGATGATCACCCTTTGAATTTGAGGTCAAATTCTTCTTAAGATGGAGAGGATGATACAATCCGGATTAGCTCCAAGCCATTCACTAGAAGTCAAGCTCGGGAGCTTCAAAGAATTCAAGGATTGTTCATGAAGTGGGAGGTACTTGAAGAAGACTCCTTACCATCAAGAGGGTATAATTTCTTAATGATCTCACTCACATTAGTCCAAATATCATTAGAGGAGGCAAGGAAAGGAAAAATGGGGCTAGAAAGTCCCTTGGAAAGGACTTCCGCCTAAGGAACTTTGGATCTGCTCTAGCATTTCAAAAGAGGATCAAAACAGCCCATAGTGGGTCTTTTCTTGCAATTGGTCACTTTTGGGCCCTAAACTTGTAATAATTATCCTCAACTATAAACATTTTGGAGGCTATCTCATTCTCTTAGTTTTGTTCTATTATTGATGAATTGATGAATGCTTCTCCATTGAGTGAGAGTATTGGACAAGTGTTGTTGAATGTTGTTTTAGAAACATTGGTTGTGAGGGCGTTCATCTACCTCTAGTTCACCGTAGGAATTATGTGTTCAATTAGATTAAGATTGAGGGTATTAGTGTTTTACATACTCTTTTGTTCTTGGTTAGTTCTTTTCTTGTGTCTACTTATCTATCTTATCGATTATCTTTAATTTTTTCTTATCGTCTTTAGTTTTCACAGTTTAACTCTGTATTATGCTAGTATGGAGCAATTGATCAAATCGGTCTTGTTTCCATTAAAATATATTGGTTTCAAATCTTTGTACTACTAGCAAAGGTGATCGAGCTTCTTGAGGCAACTTGTCAGAGATTCTTATGGGCCGGTAGAGTGGAAGTCACAAAGAAAGCTTTGCTTGCATGGGACAAAGTATGCCTTCCTAGAACAACATGTTGAATGAACATATTGGACATCACTACATGGAACAGGGCAGCCATAGCTAAACTGTTACGGAACTTATGCTGCAAAAAAGATACTCTATGGGTCAAGTGGGTTCACTGCTACTATATAAACGGTACACCTATTTTGGATGCTGTACCAAAAAAAGCTTCATGAGTGATCCAAATGATATTTAAGTATAAGAAACACTTGCAAGCGGATGGATATCTTGAAAAGGACATCACCAACATTTATAATTTGATAACGGAATCAACCCACAACACTAAAACAAGACACAAAACATAAGACAAACCAAGATCCAAATGGGGAAAAAGTCTCGGCCAACAATAATACCACAAGAACGAGATGATACAAGGTGTATTTTACACCAAAAACTACCAACAAAAAGATGAACACAAGATGATAAGACAAGAACAACAAGATAACAACAATACACGACTTTACTAGAACAAGAACACAAACACGATTTCAAGAAGTGTAAGGATAAGAAGTGAGACATCAACTCTTATAAGAACTAAGAACCTAAATATATGTCACACACTAAGACCTTAATACTTGTAATAGGAAACACCAACACTCTTACAATGACACAATAGGGCATAAACCACTCAAGCACCAAGGTTTCTAACAATGTTTGGTAATATTAGCGATTCCACCCTAGCATCACGCTCATTTCGGATTTGGTGGATTTTCTAAGCCCTAAACTAAGGTGGTACACTCTTAAAACTAGAGAGAGTTTGGTTCAAGTGTTACAACTTTCAGTATCAATAAATAACTAAAGAACTAAGGACCTAAAACTAGTATATTTATAGACTTATTACAAACATAAGTGAAATGTCCCAAAAGCCCTTAATGAAGGGAAGACAAAAGGTTTCTATGGAATGTAGTGTATGGACGGTTCTTGGTGTGTGATATGGTGTTCCTTTGTACTTTACTTGAACACTTCAAGTCACGGGTTCAACTGCACTCTCATAAGTTTATCTCCGTGATTATTCTTGTATCATCCTCTCCATCTTGAGAGGAATTTTTCCACAAATTCATAACTTCACCTCGTTCAATTGGCCACTTAAAGGAATCCACTCAAAACAGTCTGCAAAACATGGAGAACCCACAAGCTCAATAACAACAAGTCTCGGCCGACATCTTCATTTTAGATCTTGGCTTCCTCTCCATCTTGAGCTTTACCTTCAATCTCATCCGATTCAAGTCTCCTACAATCATACAAGCATTGTCGTAGACCCTATATACTTTATGCTCCTTTCTACCATTCTTCTCTACATGGACATATCGGTATTGTTAAAGTGGAGCTTCGGTTAAGAGGGTTGGTTTAGTAAAGCAGAGCTTCAGTTGTGGAGCTTGGACGAAAAGAATTTGAATTAGTGAATGTTGACGTCTTTGGTTAAGTGGATCTTGGATGAGAGGGTTTGGTTTTAGTGTAGGCATTTGGCGTCCAAGTCCTTGTTGGACTTAATTGAATTATGGGGAAATGAGCCTAGTTATGTCTCAGTTTTTGAGGGCTGTTTGGAGCTTGGCTTACTGCATTAGGTGATGATATTAGAGGTTTGGTCATTGGAAGTAAAGTGTCGGGAGTAAAAGCATGAGAGTTCCTTCCAATATCCATTCGATCCAACCTCTCTCTCATAGCTACCACATACAAGCCACTTTTTTCAAGACACACATTTTCCCTAGCAAGGTCTCGGGACATAGCATCAAGGAGGGCCAAAATGGTACTTGTATCATTGTGGTCCACCGTGGGTTGAGGGGATGAGTTCTCGGGTTCCATTGCTCTAAAATAGTCCACATGTCACAAAAACAACCAACAAAGGACACAAAATAGTCCCAAAACATCACACACAACAATAACAGCAAAGGTTCAAGTCTTGAACAGCAAACAACAATACCACAGAAATTAAATTTGTATTATTGTTGTAGTTGAAGTATGATGTTTTTCAAACTTAAGTTGGTCAATATCTCTCCTTGATGATGAAATTTTGGTTGTAGTGTAGGTGGAAAAGGCTTTGGACTCTCTTTTCAAGAGTCAAAGGCTTCCATCAACTTTTCACCAACTTGCACTAATTTGGTAAAACACCTTTTTGTAGTAGCCTTGTCTCTTTCCTCTTTTGGCTCTTCTTGAAAAGTGTTTGTCACCCTTTTAGTAACTAAGCTTTTTGGATGTCCTTTGTTTCTTTACCACTTTGGTGATGTCTTGAAAGTATTCCCAAGAAAAATACAAAGCCTTGTCTCTCTCTTCTCTTTTAAAAATCAAACAACTCCTTTTGTTGAACACCACTTCAAGAACAATATGAACAACAACAAGAACAATATGAACAATAACAATCTCTTAGCCGTCTACCCTTCAACAACACTTTGATAAGAGCTCAAATCTTGGACTTTAGACTCAAGGGGTGTTAGTGAACAACAAGATAACACAAGAAACTACTAATACAATAAAAACACACCTAAATGTAGACACAAATCTCGGCCCAAAACAACAACAAGACACAATTTCGGCCAAGACAACAAGAATGGACAGATTTGCTTCTTTTTGGAATTTTCAGTTTTTCAACACTTATTTTTTGATTTTTCGACTTAGAGAGCTCAAGAGTGGTAGTTTAGGAATGCAACCAGCCTTATCTCTGATACCAAATGATAACGGAATCAACCAACAACACTAAAACAAGACACAAAACACAAGACAAATCAAGGACCAAAAGGGGAACAAGTCTCGGCCAACAATAATACCACAAGAACAAGATTATACAAGGTGTATTTTACACCAAAAACAGCCAACAACAATATGAACATGATATGATAAGACAACAACAAGAAGATAACAATAATACACGGCTTTACTAGAACAAGAACACAAACACGATTATAAGAAGTGTAAGGATAGGAAGTGAGACATCAACTCTAACAAGAACTAAAAGCCTAAGTGTATGCCACACTCTAAGACCCTTAATACTTGTAATAGGTAAATCCAACGCTCTTACAATGACACAAGAGGGCGTGAACCACTCAAGCACCAAGGTTTCTAACAATGTTTGGCAATATAGCTATTCCACCCTAGCATCACCCTTATTTCGAATTTGGTGGCTTTTCCAAGCCCTAAACTAAGGTGGTACACTCCTCAAACTAGAGAGAGTTTGGTTTAAGTTTTAAAACTTTCAATATCAATAAACAACTAAAGAACTAAAGACCTAAAACTAGTTTATTTATAGACTTATTACAAACATAAGTGAAATATCCAAAAGCCCTTAATGAAGGGAAGACAAAGATGCCTATGGAGTGTAGTGTATGGCCGGTTCTTGGCGTGTGATATGGTATTCCTTTGCACTTCACTTGCACACTTCAAGTCTCGAGTTCGACGCGCACTCTTATAAGTTCATCTCCGTGATTATTATTGTATCACAATTTCTCCACCAAAAAGATGTATGCTACACTTAGAGGGGACTTCTAGAAGGTCCCATGGAATAGACTAATCTACAATTATCCAGGCTCCCCAAAATGAATTTTTATTTTAAGGTTGGCTGCATTGAGAAGAATACACACAAAAGATAGATTAATGAGATGAGGCATCGTTGATGAACAAAAATGTGTCTTGTGCAACAGAGAAATTAAAACCATAGACCATTTATTCTTTCGCTGTGTTTATTCAGGACTTATATGGGATAAGATACTACGTTGGCAAGGCATAAACAGACAAGCAAGGGAATGGCAAGAGGAGTTGGACTGGGCAACTTTTAATGCACATGGGAAAGGGATAACAACCGCCATATTCAGGATGAGTATGTCTGCAATTGTATATCATATATGGATTGAGCGTAACCATAGAATTTTTCAGGCAAAGCAAACCCTAGCTCAAGTGATTGCCAGGAGGATTATTCAGGAAGTGTTCTATAAGGGATCCAGAAACAAGAATCTAGCTACCAGATTTGCGGAGCTTAATTTCTATCCTTAGAAGCTCAATGTCTCCAGTAGCACATAATAGAATATGAAGTACTAGTTGGTCTAGAGGATATTGCATGGACTATTATGCCATTATAGTTTTTCACGAGATATTGTACATATTGCTTTTGGTAATAAAGTCACTTTTACTTGCAAAAAAAAACATCACTTTAATTGAAAAATCCCTGACGGATTTAAACATTTTAATATTATTTTGTATATTTATTTATTTGGGAGGTTATGCCACTAGCAATTTATCATTTCCGTTGCTGGTACCTTTTGCCATTTAGTTTGGAGTTACAACGTGAGTAATTACTCAGAATGGAGTTAGTGGATTAATTCTTTCATTGTGTAGTACTCCCATTACAATTCTATTCATTGGCATTATACGGTTACACCTCCAAGTTGCATGGCTTATTTTTCAGCTACCAACTCCCATTCATTTGTGTCTTTAAAAATAATAGTAGTTAGTGGTGGTAGAATGGGACATAAGTTTCCAATAACTCTTGTAACTTCCACCTTTATTTCTCTATTAATTTTTGTAACTCTTGTAACCCTTGTAACTTCTATTCGATTGATCTTTCCATTTACTTTTCCTATTAATTGCATGAAAGATTTCTTGACCTGTAAATAGAGGTGGTCTTACATGGTTTTGAGATACACAATATAATCTAGAGTTCACAAAAGTTAGTAAAAAAAAGAGTTTGTTAGTTGAAAGGAGGTGTTCTTTTTGTGGAGTTTCGAACTCAACTCTTGTCTAGAGTTGTTGAGTTGTTCTTTGTGAGAAAGGTGGTTGTATCCTGGAGGGGACAAGTCAAGAATATTACTGCTGGACCATTAAAATGATTTGCTGCAGTGGGCTTGAATCTCCTTAAAGAGAGTGAGATAATCGTGCCTCAGCCGAAGAAAAAGAAGATAACTTTTATTTTCTTCACTTGTAATTTTTTTAGTTATAATATTATTGTAATTTTCACCAATAATTTTAAGAATATTCAATCGCAACAACTAAAAAATCCACGGATGTCAAGATGGGAGATCTTAACAAGCCATTCTGGTTCAACGGTACTCATTTGAAGAGGTGGAAGGGTAAAGTACTTTTCTACTTGAGTCTTCTTAATGTTTCTTATTTGTTAACTGAGAATAATCCAAACAAAGTAGATAACTCTTCCATGACCGATGATGAACTTATTTCTCTTTAAGAGAAAGTTGAAAAATATGATGGTGATTGCTACAAGTGTTGGTATTTCTTACATTATTGTCTATTTGAAAATTTTTATGATTATATGATAGAACTTACTCTAGTGCAAAGAAAATTTGTAAAGTCTTATAGAGTAAGCACGACACTAAGGAGGCGGGAGCGAAAAAATATGCGACTAGCAGATTTTTTTCATTTCCAAATGGTTGATAATAAATTAGTGGTAGACCAAGCTCATGTCACGACCCGAGCCGAGGCCCTGGCTGAGGCAATCCAAACCACAAAGTCCCAAGAGACCCCTTAGCATACTATCATAAGCATAAATCCATACATAAATTAAAGTGCAAAGATATAATGAAGTTCAAGGGAAACTTAAAATCAAATGGTGTCAACAAAGTTGTGAAAATACAAAAATCCAAATCTCATCTATGAATCCTCTATTGAATACTAACTGTCTAGGCCAGGACAAGGACCCCAATTGGACTATAAAATGAATTAAATAAACATATAAATAGCATGCCTTCAAAATGATGGATGGCTCACCAACTCTATCTTATTTGAAGATTCCACTGATGTGATGGGCCACAGAACCATGCCTCAGAACCTACATTATGAGACAATGCAGTCTCCACAAGGATGATCAATACGTAAAATGTATTGGTATGCAGAACTAACCAAAAACAACATGTATTCCATATAATATAGCCGAGAGCATTAAGAAAACAATTTAACATAATAGATAACAAAACACATGGGCATAATTCAAGAGCTTCAAAACATTCTTGTAAGTCATGACTCAAGTTTTTATTTTACTTCTGAGCTAGTTGGTACACCCTAAAAAACATGAATACCCACGAGCTATATGGGTCCGCCATTAACTCGTCGGCCAAGCCCCCAGTCCAAGTTTGTCACAAGGATTGGAGTATCATGAAAATGTATGCCCAGCTTGCCTACATACCATGTTATCCCACTTGTTGAATAATAGATAAAACCTGTATCGGCAAAACATGGTTTTGGGCTATGAGTTATCTGAATCAAATCTTATTCGGGTAACCATCTATCTCTCTTTAAGCCCAATTTTAGTTGTTTAAAATCATACTTCATGCTTTTAAAATATTTATGTCTTTCATGTTAAGGGCATCTCATGATAGGTATCGTCATACCTAGACTTGCAAGTCATATCATGTCATGTCATAATCATAGCCCCTTTCATTCAAAAATCATATAGATGGACACCCAAAAGATTCAAACATCACCTAAGAGAGTTCTTATTTCAAAACACATGAAGGCATATGCAAAATACTCCCTTTTTAATAATTTATGATGTGGTAGCCAATCCTTTCATAAAATACATGCAATCTTTTTAATTAAAAGGATAAACAATTATAAATGAGAAAAATGCCCTCTCATCATATCATAAACAATGTCAACCCATAATGATAATAAAGAATTTACTCTCAAGTTTGTAATTCATGTATTTAAACAACCTACAACACATTAAAACAATAGATTTCATAACAAGAGAGGGAATTTCATAAATTGTGCTCTCATACAACTTGTCAAAACTTATAACACTCAAGGAAATAATTCAAGCTTAGGGAAACAACCTCATAATTTATAAAAAATTTCATCATAAAATGGATTCACAATGCATGCTCTTCAACTATTTCAAAACCCATCTCATGTACGAAATTTTAAACCTTAAAATCTTGTTTAAACGATAAATTTATATCCATGGAATTTAGATAGTCCCACATACCCATTTTGATGAACAAAATTGAAGACATCTTGAATCTAAGCATTGGAAGTACGAGTCTTAGGAGGAAACCCTAGTTTTTCTCTCTTTGAGGGAGGAGAGGAGAAGAAGTAATGAGAAAATAATATTTTATCAGTAAACAGGGTTTAAAATATGATTTAAGTCATGAGGGTAGGGTTTGATGTGATAAGAATACAAAAATACCCATTTAAAAATGTTATAACAGCACAGAACGGTCCCTATTGATGGTTTGGTACGACGGGTCGTCACTGGTGCGATGGTCCATCACCCTAGATGTCACACCTTAGTAGGCAGATACCTTTTTGGTAAAACAGGCGTAACTTTTTTACTCTGATATTAGATTAAGGCTGTAACACCCCGCACCTTTGGGCTAGAATTTAGACCATTGTTCCTATGCATATAGATCCAAACCAAATGATTCTTTGTTAATATATGTGTTATGATCAATTCTATAGCGCAGGAGTACCTTTGGATATGAATTGAGGTCACAAATACCTCCTAACTCTAAGACGAGTTGAAAATATTTCTATCGATTAAGTTTTAGTAAATATTTCAATGTGGGTCAACTTTTATCGACTATTACTCCTAGAATATGATGAAGTAGAGGGATTAATATATATCAAATGAAAGGTCTTCGAAGTAGCTTTCCAATGATACCAATTTTCCCTTAATCTAATACCCGAGAAAAAAGTTATGAGTGCATCGCCTAGCAATCGTCTAAGGCTACTGGCATTGTTGTGACATGGGCAATGCGTCACCCAACCCATTTTGGGCGATGGAAAATGCATGGCAATGCCTAGCTTAGGCTATAGGCAATGCGTAGCATGCTATATGGCCCAAGGGTGTAAAAATTTTATTTTTAAGTCATTTTAAGGGCAACCAAGTCTTTTTACATTCCAAAACCATCCCTAATCATCCTTAAACTAAATTAAGCTTATTAGTAATATTTTAACTCTCTTAAAATCCCTAATTCATCTTTCAAGCAATAAGAGAAAAACAACTTAGGGTTAAGCATTCAATCTCTAGGGATCAATTCTTTGCAAATTCTACATCGATTAAGGTACGTGGGACTATCCTAAACCTCATGGGCATGGATTTTACTATTTTAAATTTATTTTAAAGCATATATATATATATATATATATATATATGAGCTTTAAACTTGAATTATTTTCTCGTGATCTTTTGATGTTAACATTTATAAATTAATGAGAGAATAGGATGTTCTATTTTCTCTTTTACTACAAATTCCACAAATTTTGCAAGTTGTGAATTGATCTTATAAACTGTGAAGAGCTTGAGACTGTTGATGAATTACTATGTACAAATTGTTTTATCTTTTTGATATAATGAGAAGGTGTTCAACTTGTGTTGTGAACAATCATAGTTTTCCATAAGAATGGTTTTAAGTTGAAAGAAGAGATGACCACCGTAGATAAAAGCATTGCAGAAAAAATTATTGATTTTGAATGTTTTGAATGGTGAACTTTCGCTTGATAATTGAATTGTTTTAGGTGGTCAATAAACATCTTTGAAGTAAGATAAGTGCAGTAGAGATGTGTGACACGACTTGCAAGTCTGGGTATGACGATACCCTATTTTTGATGTGCCCGAATAAAATTAAGAAAGAAAGAAACTTTTCAAAGAAGAAATTATTTGGGGCATAGACAAGTAGTGTCTCTAAGTTTAAGTATTTTCATTGTATCTTACAAGATGGAGAATGCTAATATTCTTATGTCCCATGAAAATATTATCTCATGTTTTGTACCAATCTTAATCATGCCAAGGACTCTTAGAAAAATTCTTGTCTTACAATGTTTTGATCATGTGTCATAAAACATATGCCAAGATCATGTCGATGTAAAGTTTCGTTATCTCATGTTTCATGCTTACCCGTTTCCCTAGGGATTACATGAAGATCATATGATACATTTACATATTTTATTGAGTAAAAATGTTCAATGCGAGGTTACGTTCCTTATTCCATACTTGTAGAACTTCAACAAGTCCCTACCCATCATTTAGGGATGAATGATTCCAAGGGGGAGATAATGTAACACCCCGTACCTTCGGGCTAGAATATAGACCATCGTTCCTATGCGTATAGACCCAAACCAAATTATTCTTTGTTAATATATGTGTTATGATCAATTCTATAGTGTGGGAATACCTTTGGATATGAATTGAGGTCACAAATACCACCTAACTCTAAGACGAGTTGAAAAAATATCTATCAGTTAAGTTTAAGTGAACGTTTCAATATGGATCAATTTCTATCAACTATTACTCCTAGAATAAGACTAGTTAGAGGGACTACTATATATCAAATGAAAGGTCTTCGAAGTAGCTTTCCAACGATACCAATTTTGCCTCAATATGATACTCGAGCAAAAAGTTATGACTTTACAAAGTAGAGTGTCTCGCCTAGCAATCACCTAAGGCTACTAGAATTGTTATGACATGGGCAATGTGTAACGCCCTGAAACCTGGTCCTGAGATGTCACACGGTGCTCAAGACTACGAGTAGTCTTAAGCGAACCTTGTCTACTTTCTGCTAAGTCTGAACGATACAATAAGGAGAATGTAGATATCAAAATCATACTGAATGCAGAAAACTATCTAAATATAATATCTGAAAAATACTAATCCTAGGGGTATGATGAAACAATACTGAAAATCTGTAGCAAACTAGCAGTCTGACAAGCCTCTACTACTAATTCTAGAGAGTTACTAGGACAAACCCCCAGCTGACCCAGACAGTCTGAAAGTACTGAATTATCTAAACTGATAAGTTGTAAATATGACTAGTTAAGTCCCCAAACTATCAGAACTCACCAACTATAGGATGTAGATGGAGATGCTCGAAAATCACTCACGCTGCTAAAACTGAGCACCTGAACCTACATTATGAGACAATGTAGCATATAGACATATATGTTAATCTAAGTGATCACATCTGTATCTGTCATCCCTATAGAAATGGGAATAATTTGAATCTGTACCTACATTGGCTACATAGTTCTGTGGAAGTTAGGCACGCTAATCCCACACTACCCGCTCGGTGCTAAATACTACTCCCTTTAATTTGTATGCTCATTTTGGTGGAAATCCGCTTTTAAATCTAGCATAAGGGTTTTTTATGAATCCAATTATGCATTTATCTGATTTAAATCTATAAATAAAGCTAATCTGATTTTTGTTAATCTGGAATAAGTTTGTAAAGTGGATTCCAAATCTCATCTGAGGATTAAAAGATCAGATCTTTATTGAAAATTTATAAATAATATGATCATAGGATGCTTAAAGCATTATCTTTATTGAAATATCAACACATAAACTTGGGTTTAATAACCAATGCATCAAGTTCTTGTCAAAACATCATAAAGTGCATGCTTGATAATGTAATTAATGATAATTTAACTCAAAATCTGAAATTTACTGCTATAGGCATGAAATATGAGAATAGACATGCAATTCAACTTCAGAACCGCTCAAAAACTCATAATCTTGCAACTAACAATAATGAGTATGAATCCTAATTCAAATCTCATGTAATTTCATATAAAATCATGTAAATTTGTAGTTAGAAGCTAGTTTTGGGCACAAGGATGAAAGAGGACCCTTGTTCATAAATCCCACATACCTTGTTGATGAATTTGAATGTAAAAGTTTAATTCTTGACTCTCTAATGGTGTTCTTGATGCTTCCTCTTGAAGTTATTGAACCCGGAACTTTGGATTATAAGATTTCTTAGAGTAGGAGTTATGAAAATTTGTTCTTGATTCTTAGAGCTAGAGTTTCATTATTAGAGATGAAAAAGATGAATAATGAGGTATCTTTGCTATTTGGGGATAAAATTATGTATTTTAGGTGGAATAAGAGTGGAGAAATTGGCTCAATTACCCCTTTGGACGTGGATTTTAATTACAGAAAACTTGCACCCAGCGACGCCAGACCGACGCGCCGCGTCGATGGGGTAGATGTGATAGCCGATGCAATGCATCGATATCGCATCGGCTCACTAGAATTTGTACTGAATGCTAGAAAAAATATCTGTCGACCTGATAAGCGATGCGACGCATCGACTCACTATTTTGGACATCCAAATGAGCTTCTAACGAGGTCCAAAAAATTTAAAACTCATTCGAGAACACCCATTGACCACCCTGATCATGATTCGACTTAAAAATAGATCCTTTAAGGTCATAAGGGTAGTAAATTAAATCATGGAAATACCAAGGTCCTAAAATGAGACTAAGTGTCATTACTTAGCTAAATTTTTCTAAGTCTGGGACTTCTTTTCATGATCTAAAGGACTGAGTTAAGCAAGAATTTTGCGGGGTCTTACAATATCTCCCCCTTGGGAACATTCGTCATCGAATGAGACTGACTAAGCTGAGAATGTTGATAGAATGGGCTTACCTACCAAACATGCATAACTAAAGCATGATTTCATAACTGAAACAACTGATGTACTGAGTTTTCATACTCAACATGCATAACTGAAACAAAAATTATATGTTTGAATCTAAAACACAATGAGTTACTAAACTATTGTGTGTGGGGATGAATTGACATAAGATAGCCATACTTCTGAAACTGAGACAGGAAAAGAACTAAATGAAAGAAGACGGTTACCTTTGGCTATATTTGAATTCGTGGAGAAGAGATGAGGATATGTGGTATGTATGTCTACTTCTGCTTCCCAAGTAGCACCCTCAATAGACTGATTTCGCCCCAGAACTTTAACTAAGGGAACTTCTTTGTTCCTTAGTCTACGGATCTGATGATCAAGAATCTCTATAGGAAGCTCTTCATAAGAAAGGCTATTCTAAATATCTGTAATTTCTGGAGGGACTATAACGGCTAAATCATCCATGCACTTCTTCAACAAGGACATATGGAACACTGGATGAACTGAGGATAAATCTGTAGGTAGGTCAAGCTCATACGTTACCTTCCTAACATGAATCAAAATTCAGAAGGGGCCTACATATTGTGGACTAAGTTTCCCCTTTTTGCCAAATCTCTTCACCCCCTTCATGGGTGAAACTTTCAAATAAACAAGATTATCTACAGCAAACTCCATAGCTCATCTTTTTACATCTGCATAAGATTTTTGATGACTCTAGGATGCTTTCAATCTCTATTGAATCAACTAACTTTCTCCATGGCTTTAAACACCATGTATGGCCCGATCAAAGTGGCCTCAACCACTTTGTACCGACCAACTGGCGATCTACATCTCTGCCCATAAAGAGCTTCAAACAGAGCCATCTCAATACTAGAATGATAACTATTATTATAGGTGAATTCAATCAATGGAAAATGCTTATCCCAACTACCTTTGAAGTCAAGAACACACGCCCTTAACATATCCTCTAGAGTTTGAATGGTCCTATCTGCCTGGACATCTGTCTGTAGATAAAAAGTTGAAATAAGATGAACTTGGGTAGCAAGACCCTTCTGAAAAGCTTTCCAAAACTGAGAGGTAAACTTAGAACCCCTATCTGAGATGATACACAGAGGAACTCCATGCAATCTAACTAGCTCTCTTATAAATAAATTGGTATACTCTTCAGCTGTGTAAGATATGTGAATTGGTAAGAAATACACTAACTTATTCAATCTATCTACAATAACCCAAATCGAATCATGTTGATGACGCGAATAGGGTAATCCAGTAACGAAGTCCATAGTTACCTCTTCCCACTTCCAAGTGGGGATACCAAACTTTTGAAACGTAGCGCTGGGTCTTTGGAGCTCTACCTTAACTTGTTGACAAGTTGCAAACTTGGCTACAAATTCTGCTATATCTCTCTTTATACCACTCCATCAATAGATTTTTTGCAAGTTTTTAACTCACTCCTTCAGTTTAACAAAACTAGAATCCTTATCTTGCTTCTGTTTCACATCAGAAACTAGAGAAGATTTGGAACAAATCTGAACCCAAACATTTCCTTCAGCTGAATCAACCAATCTAACTCCCAATCTCTCTAAACGATGAAATTTCCAAACCAACTTTTTCTTATCATTTTCCACATGAGCAACACTGCCCATAGACAATCTACTAAGGCCGTCTTCCACTACATTGGCCTTGCTTAAATGATAAAACATACTATATCATAATTCTTCGACAATTCTAACCATCTTCTCTGATGAAGGTTCAACTCCCTCTGACAAACTATAAGCTTTTATGATCTATAAATATATCAACATGCACCCCATAAAGATAGTGCCTCCAGATTTTCAAAGCAAAAACAACAGCAGCTAACTCAAGGTCATGGGTAGGGTAATTCTTTTCGTGAGGTTTAAGTTGTCTGGAGGCATAAGCTATAAATTTGCCTCTCTGCATCATAACACAACCCTGACCGACTCTAGAAGTATCACAATACATGACGAACCCATCTGTACCATCAGGTAGTGCTAAAACTAGAGCTGAAGTGAGTCGAGTCTTCAACTCCTAAAAGCTTTTCTCAGATGAATTTGAGCACTGGAACTTAACTTTTTTCTAAGTCAATATAGACATAGGGGATGCAATGGATGAGAAACCCTTAACAAAATGCCTGTAGTAGCCAACTAAACCCAAGAAATATTTAATATCTGATGGAGAAATAGGTCTAGGCCAATTTCTAATGACTTCTGTCTTATGGTAATCGATTCTAATTCTCTCACTGGAAACAATATGATCGAGGAAAGCTATATACCTTAGCCAAAATTTGCATTTGCTGAATTTGACGAACAGTTGGTGGTCTCTAAGAGTTTGCAACATAATTCTATCATGGTCTGTATGATCATCCTCACTATGAGAATAGACAAGGATATCATCTATAAAGAACAAACATGTCCAAATATTGTTTGAATACTCTATTCATCAATCCCATGAAAGCTTCTGGGGCATTTGTTAGCCCAAAAGATATGACTAGAAACTCAAAATGACTATAACGGGTTCTGAAAGCTATCTTTGGAATATCATATTCCCTTAATCTAAGCTGATGGTAACCGAATCTAATGTCTATCTTTGAGAAGTAACTTGCACCTTTAAGTTGGTCAAATAGATCATCAATTCAGGGAAGAGGATATTTGTTTTTGATTGTGACTTTATTCAGCTAGTCAATGCACATTCGCAAAGAACCATCTTTCTTTCGCACGAATAGGACAGGAGAGCCCCATGGAGAAACTCTAGGCCTTATGAAACCTTTATCTAAAAGATCTTTGAGCTGCTCTTTTAACTCCTTAATCTCGGCTGGAGACATACGATAAGGAGGAATAGAGATAGGCTGAGTATCTGGGAGAAGGTCAATACCCAATTCTATTTCCCTATCGAGTAGCACCCCTAGCAAATCTTTGGGAAAGATTTTAGGAAACTTATTATCTAATCAGACTTACTGAACTGTTGGAGTCTCAGACTTAGTGTCTTTGACTTGAACTAGATAATAGATACATCTTTTGGAAATCAACTATCTAGCTTTAAGATAAGATATGAAATGACTTTTGGGGGACACTGAATCACCTTCCCACTTAAAGATTAGCTCATCTGGAAACTGAAACTTCACCACTCGGGTGCGACAATCTATGGGTGAATAACAAGAATAAAGCCATTCCATGCAAGAATAAGGTTAAAGTCAGCCATATCTAACTCTATTAAGTCTATCAATAAAATTTTATGAAGGACAGTGATCGAACACTTTCTATAGACCTATTTGGCAACAACTGAGTCACCCATCGGAGTAGAAACCAAGAAGGGCTCAGGAATCTTTTCAAGACCTATTTCAAAATTCACTGCAACTAACAAGGTCACATAAGAGAAATTCAACCTGGGTTCTAACAATATATAAACATCATGATAAAAGGTGCAAAACATACAGTTACAATATCTGGGGAGCTCTCCTGCTTTTGATGGGATGGTAAAGCATAGAATCGATTCTGGAGCTGACCGTCATCGGTACTGGATGATGTGCCTTGAGGTGGGATTGGGTGAGCTATTGGAGCTGGTGCACTAGTAGCCTGAGTCTGGGGATGAATATCCGTATTCCCCTGCATAGCATGCTGACACTCTCTAGTTCTATGAACCAACTTACCACAACCATAACAACCTTTTTGTCCCATCAAACACCCACCAGGATGATTCTTACCACACTTAGCACACGGAGGATAACTAGGTTTTCCACTCACACTATTCTAAGATTTGGACATAGAAGACTTACACCACTGCTCCTGCCTAGCTCTGGGATCAGAAGCACTAGCTAAACATAGTGATGGCATAGATGAGAAATTATGAAACTATGAACGATTTTGCCCCTGAAGACCTTGACTGACCATATTTAAACTTCCCAGTTCTAGCCTTCTTATTGCTTTTCTCTTCCTTTTAACTTTTCTAACTCAATTTATTGGGCATGGGTTATCAATCTAGCAAGATCCATGTCTCCAATAAGCATGGCAATCCTACACGCCTTAACTACCAGTCCAGACACTCCAGCAACAAACTTACTCATACTATATCTAGTGTCAGCTATCAACTCAGGAGCATACTTAGATAACTAGTTAAACTTAAGGCAGTACTCCTTCACTGTCATTGAGCCATGCTCAGGATCATGAACTCCTCAATATTATCTTTTTGCAACTCACGTGGAAAGAACCTGTCTAGAAAAGCATCCTGAAACACCTGTCAACTTATGGGAGCTGCATTCTTACCCCTACCTTTCTTCCACATAACCACCCAATCATAAGCAATATCCTTCAGCTTATAAGAAGTCAATTCCATACTCTCCTATTTAGTAACATGTTTAAATTGGGTGATCTTTTTCATCTAAATTGGGTGATCTTTTTCATCTTATCAAGATACAACTACGGGTCCTCACCTACCTTTGACCCAAAGAATTTAGGAGGATTCATTCTCATGAAGTCATGAAGTCTAGATGCAGAAAAATCACCCTCTTGTTGATGTAGAACTATAGCCTAATATTGGCCTGAACATTAGCAGTCACAGATTGAGCTAAGTCTAAAAGACAGCCTAAAATTCGGCATGGGATAATTCTCGTTCATGGGGTCAGCAGGCTGGGGTAGCTGGTTATCATTTCTAGGGGCGTTAGCTCAATGAGGAGGCATTTTCAAAAACTGTCATGAGAGAGCACGAGTTAAAAGTATATAGAGATACCATATGTATAATAGATCATGAAAGAAAACGATGACTTCCAAATAACGTACCGTAGCCTCTTGCTCATAAATATGGCGCGCTTTACACCCATGATCAAGACTCTATGTAACGTGGCTTGTCTGACACCCTAGGAATCTTATAAACCTTAGGCTCTAATAGCAAGATTGTAAAACCTCGAAACTTGGTCCCGAAATATCACATGGTACTCAAGACTATGAGTAGCCTTGAGCTAACCTTGTCGACCTTCTGCTAAGTCTGAATGATAAAATAAGGAGAATGTAGATATCAAAATCATACTAAATGCAGAAAACTATCTGAATATAATATCTAAAAAAATACTAATCTCAGGGTCTGAAAAAATAATACTGAAAATCTGAAGCAAACTAGCAGTCTGACAAGCCTATACTACCAATGCTAGAGAGTCGCTGGGACAAACCCCCAGCTGACCCAAACAGTCTGAAAATACTAAATTATCTAAATTGATAAGCTGTAAATCTAATTAACTAAGTCTTTGAACTATAAGGACTCACCAACTGTTGGATGTAGATGGAGATGCTCAAAAATACTCACACTGCTAAAATTGAGCACCTGAACCTACATTATGAGACAATGTAGCACATAGACATATATGTGGATCAGTACTTTGAGGATGTACTGAGTAGATGGGGGTGAATTCATAAGTAAAACATCATCTCATTATTATCAAAATTTATAAAATAATGCATGCCAAATGTGAATGACTCATATAAGCTTAAGTAATTGAGAAACTAAAGTCTGTAATTATAAGTGGTAAAATATATTGAATAAATCTAGTGAGTCATAACATTTAGTTTTAAAAGCCATACTAGTGTTTTGTCTATAAATCATCCAATCTCAGTGTAAGAAGGGCTCACTTTTATATCTGAAATTTGAAAGATGAAGTCTGTAGCTAATGTCTTTCTATAAAGCATAATCTCAATAAAGTTGTAAGCCTTTACACTTAGTTTTCTAAAAACTTATCTTTATTAGTAGGAAATTCTCTTAAAACTATTCTACAAGGGAGGTTCTTCTAACTGACATAAACCATGTGAGCTAACATGGAGTCCAACGTCTTGTTTTCCTATAGGGAAAACCTCACGATGGGCAGATGTGTCATACTTTTGCCAAGGAGTATAACCTAATCTAAGTGATCACATCTGTATCTTTCATCCATATAGAAATGGAAATAATTTGAATCTATACCTACATTGGCTACGTAGTTCTGTGAAAGTTAGGGCACGCTAATCCCACACTACCCAATCGGTGCTAAATACTACTCCCTTTAATTTGTATGCTCATTCTGGTGCAAATCCACTTTTAAAAGCTAGCATAAGGGTTTATTATAAAACCAATTATGCATTTATCAAATTTAAATCTATAAATAAAACTAATATGATTTCTGTTAATCTGGAATATGTCTGTAAAGTGTATTCTAAATCTCATCTGAGGATAAAAAGATCAAAGCCTTATTGAAAATTTGTAAATAATCAGATCATAGGATTCTTAAAGCATAATCTTTCTTGAAATATCAACATATAAACTTGGGTTTAGTAACCCATGAATAAATTTCTTGTCAAAACATCATAATGTTCATGCTTGATAATGTAATTAATGATAATTTAACTCAAAATCTGAAATTTACAGCAATAGGCATGAAAATATGAGAATAACATGCAATTCAACTTTAAAATCTCTCAAAAACACATAATTTGCCAACTAGAAATAATAGGTATGAATACTAATTCAAATCTCAGATAATTTCATATAAAATCATGTAAATTTATAGTTAAAAGCTAGTTTTGGGCACAAGTATAAAAGAGGATCCTTGTTCATAAACTCCATATACCTTGTTGATGCATTTGAATGCAAAAATTTGATTCTTGACACTCTAATGGTGTTCTTGAAGCTTCCTATTGATGTTCTTGAACCCGGAACTTTGGATTATAAGATTTCTTGGAGTAGGAGTTATGGAATCTATTCTTGATTCTTAGAGCTAGGGTTTTGTTATTAGAGATGAAAAAGATGAATAATGAGGTATCTTTGCTATTTGGGGCTAAAATTGTGTATTTTAGGTGAAATAAGAGTGGGAAAATTGACTCAATTACACCTTTGGATGTGAATTTTAATTACAGAAAACTTGCACCCAGCGACGCGCAGACAGACGCACCGCATCAATGGGTTTGACGCGATGGCTGATGTGATGAGTCGATATCACGTCAGCTCACTAGAATTTGTACCAAATGCTAGAAAAAATATCCAATGACCTGATAAGCGATGTGACGCATTGAGATCGCATCGACTCACTATTTTCGACATCTAAACAAGCTTCTAACGAGGTCCAAAAAATTTAAAACTCGCCCGAGAACACCCATTGACCTCCCTAATCATGATTCGACTTAAAAATTGACAGTTTAAGGTCATAAGGGTAGTAAATTAAATCATGGAAATATCGAGGTCCTAAAATAAGACTAAGTGTCATTACTTAGATAAATTTTTCTAAGTTTGGGACCTCTTTTCATGATCTAAAGGACTGAGTTAAGCAAGGATTTAATGGGGTCTTACAATATCTCCCCCTTGGGAACATTCGTCCTCGAATGAGACTGAATAATATGAGAATGTTGATAGACTGCATTTACCTACCAAACATGCATAACTAAAGCATGATTTCATAACTGAAACAACTGATGTATTGAGTTTTCATACTGAACATGCATAACTGAAACCAAAATTGTACATCTGAATCTAAAACATAATGAGTTACTAAACTAATGTGTGTGTGCATGAATTGATATAAGATAACCATATGGCTGAAACTGAGACAGGAAAAGAACTGAATGAAGAAAAACGGTTACCTTCGACTATATCTGAATTCATGGAGAAGAGATGAGGATACTTGGTACGCATGTCTGCTTCTGCTTCCTAAGTAGCACCCTCAACATATTGATTTTTCCACAGAACTTTGACCTAGGAAATTTCTTTGTTCCTTAGTCTACAGATCTGATGATCAAGAATGTCTACTGGAAGCTCTTCGTAAGAAATACTATTCTGAATATTTGTACTTTCCAGAGGGACTAGCTGAATCATCTATGCACTTCTTCAATAAGGACATATGGAACACTGGATAAACTGAGGATAAATCTGCAGGTACCTCAAGCTCATACGTTACCTTCCCAACACGACTCAAAAATCAGAAGGGGTACATATCGTGGACTAAGTTTCCCCTTTTTGCCAAATCTCTTCACCCCCTTCATGGGTGAAACTTTCAAATAAACAAGATCATCTATAGTGAACTCCAGATCTCTTCTTCTTACGTCTGCATAAGATTTTTGATGACTTTGGGCTGCTTTCAATCTCTCTTGAATCAACTAACTTTCTCCATGGCTTCAAACACCATGTCTGGCCCAATCAAAGCGGCCTCACCTACTTCGTACCAACCAACTGGCGATCTATATCTCCACCCATAAAGAGCTTAAAATGGAATCATTTGAATACTAGCAAGATAACTATTATTATAGGTGAACTCAATCAATGGCAAATTCTCATCCCAACTACCTTTAAAGTCAAGAACACACGCCCTTAACATATCCTCTAGAGTCTAAATGGTCCTTTATGCCTGGACATCTGTCTGTGGATGAAAAGTTGAACTAAGATAAACTTGGGTACAAAGACCATTCTAAAAAACTTTCCAAAACTGAGAGGTAAACTGAGTACCCCTAGCTGAGATGATGCACAGAAGAACTCCATGCAATTTGACTAGCTCTCTTATATACAACTTGGCATAATCTTTAGCTGTGTAAGACATGTGAACTGGTAAGAAATGTGTTGAATTAGTCAATCTGTCTTCAATAACCCAAATCAAATCATGCTGACGACGCGAATAGGGTAATCCAGTCACAAAGTCCATATTCACCTCATCCAACTTCCAAGTGGGGAAACCAAACTCTTGTAATGTACCATCGGGTCTTTGGTGCTCTACCTTAACCTGTTGATAAGTTGCACACTTGGCTACAAATTCTGCTATATCTCTCTTCATACCACTCCATCAATAGATTTCTCACAAGTCGCGGTACATCTTGGTGGCTCCTGGATGGATGGAATAATGCACACCATGCGCTTCCGCCATAATCCATTGACTCAAATATTTAACACGTAGCACATACAATCTATTCTGATATCTCAACACACCATCTCCCCCTTGGGAAAAAACCTCTACCTTTTGGTTTTTAACAGACTCCTTCAGTTTAACCAAACTAGAATCCTTATCTTACTTCTCTTTCACATCAGAAACTAGAGAAGATTTGGTACTACTCTAACCCAAACATTCCCTTCATCTGAATCAACCAATCTAACACGCAATCTTGCTAACTGATGAACTTCCCAAACCAACTCTTTCTTATCATTTTCTATATGAGCAACACTACCCATATACAATCTACTAAGGGTGTCTTCCACTATATTAGCCATACCCGGATGATACAACACACTCATATCATAATCCTTCAACAATTCTAACCACCTTCTTGATAAAGATTCAACTCCCTCTGAGTAAACACATCCTACAAACTTTTATGATCCGTAAACACATGAACATGCACCCCATAAAGATAGTGCCTCCAAATTTTCAAAGCAAAAACAACAACAGCTAACTCAAGGTCATGGGTAGGGTAATTCTTTTTATGAGGTTTAAGTTGTCAGGAGGCATAAGCTATAACTTTGCCTCTCTGTATCATAACACAACACTGAGTGACTCTAGAAGCATCAAAATATACAACTAACCCGCCTGTACCATCGGGTAGTACTAAAACTGGAGCTGAAGTGAGTCGATTCTTCAACTCCTGAAAACTCTTCTCACATGAATCTGACCACTAGAACTTAACTTTTTTCTGAGTCAATCTAGACATAGAGGATGTAATGGATGAGAAACCCTCAATGAAATGCCTGTAGTAGCCAGCTAAACCAAAAAACATCTGATATCTAAGGGAAAAATAGGTCTAGGCAAATTTCTAACTACTTCTGTCTTTTGGGGATCGACTCTAATGCCCTTACTAGAAATAATACGACCGAGGAAAGCTATATACCTTAGCCAAAATTCACATTTGCTAAATTTAATGAACAGTTGGTGGTCTCTAAGTGTTTTTAACACAATTCTATGATGGTCTACATGATCATCCTCACTACGGGAATAGACAAGGATATCGTCTATAAAGATTATGAAAAACCATATATCGTTTGAACACTCTATTCATCAAGTCCATGAAAGATAATGGGGCATTTGTTAGCTCTAAAGACATGACTAGAGACTCGAAATGACCTTAACGAGTTCTGAAAGTTGTCTTTGGAATATCACATTCCCTTAATCTAAGCTGATGGTAACCGGATCTAAGGTCTATCTTTGAGAAGTAACTTGCACCTTGGAGTTGGTCAAATAGATCACCAATTTGGGGAAGAGGATATTTGTTTTTTACTATGACTTTATTCTGCTGACGATAGTCAATGCACGTTCGCAAAGAACCATCTTTTTTCATATGAATAGGATGGGAGAGCCCCATGGAGAAACACTAGGCCTTATGAAACCTTTATCTAAAAGATCTTTGAGCTGTTCTTTTAACTCCTTAAGCTCTCCCAGAGACATACAATAAAGAGGAATAGAGATAGGCTAAGTAGCTAGGAGAAGTTCAATACTAAATTCTATTTCCCTATCGAGAGGTACCCCTGGCAGATCGTTGGGAAAAACTTCAAGAAACTCATTGACTACTTAGATTTACTGAACTGTTGGAGTTTTAGACTTAGTGTCGTTGACTCAAACTAGATGAGAGATACATCCTTTAGAAATCAACTTTCTAGCTTTTAAGATAGGATATGAAATAACTTTTTGGGGACTCTAAATAGCCTTCACACTCAAAGACTGACTCATCTGGAAACTAAAACTTCACCATACGGGTGCAACAATCTATGGATGAATAACAAGAATGAAGCCAATCCATGCAAAGAATTAGGTTAAATTCATCCATATCTAACTCTATTAAGTCTGCCAACATGATTTTATGAAGGACAGTAATTGGACACTTTTGAGTCAGCTCAGTAGAATTTACACTGGATACTGAAAAAAATATCCGTCGACATGATAAGTAATGCGATACATTGAGATTGCATCAACTCACTATTTTTTTACATCCAAATGAGCTTCTAACAAGGTTTGAAAAATTCAAAACTCACCCGAGAACACCCATTGACCTCCTTGGTCATGAATAGACTTAAAAATCGATACTTTAAGGTCATAAGGGTTGTAAATAAATTCATGAAAATACTAAGGTCCTAAAATAAAACTAAGTGTCATTACTTAGCTAAATTTTTCTAAGTCTGGGATCTTTTCTCATGATCTAAAGGACTAAGTTAAGCTAGGATTTTGTGAGGTCTTACATAATGCATTGCCCAGCCCATTTTGGGTGATGGAAAATATGATTCCCAACTTATTTTGGGTGATGGATAATGCATGGCACTTCCTAGCTTAGGCCATAGGCAATGCGTCACATGCCATATGGCCCAAGGACGTAAAAACTTTATTTTTAAGTCATTTTAAGGGCAACTAAGTCTTTTTACATTTCAAAACCATCCCTAATCATCCTTAAATGAAATTACGCTTATTAGTAATGTTTTAACTCTCTTAAAATCCCTAATTCATCTTTCAAGAATGCGATAGGAGAAAAACAACTTAGGGTTAAGCATTTAATCGCAAGGGATCAATTCTTTGCAAATTCTTCATCGATTAAGGTACGTGGGAATATCCTAAACCTCATGATCATGGATTTTACTATTCTTAAATTAGTTTTAAAAGGTATATATATCTACAAATGAATTTGGGTTCAAGATTGTTGATAATTATGCGTTAAGGATTTCATACTATTATAAAGAAATTGTGGAGATTGTGATGTAGTGCTTTAAACTTGAATTATTTTCTTGTGATATTGTGATGTTAACATTGATAAATTAATGAGAGAATGGGATGTTCTATTTTCTCTTTTACTACAAATTCCATGAATTTCGCAAGTTGTGAATTGATCTTATAAACTGTGAAGAGCTTGGGACTATTGATGAATTACTATGTACAAATTATTTTATCTTTTTGAGATAATGATAAGGTGTTAACCTTGTGTTGTGAACAATCATGTTTTTCCATAAGAATGATTTTAAGTTGAAAGAAGAGATGACCACCGTAGATAAAAGCATTGCAGAGAAAATTATTGATTTTGAATGGTGAACTTTCGTTTGATAATTGAATTATTTTGGGTGGTAAATAAACATCTTTGAAGAAAGATAAGGGCAGTATAGATGTGTGACATAACTTTCAAGTCTGGGTATGATGATACCCTATTTTTTATGAGCCTGAATGATATTAAGAATGAAAGAACTTTTCAAACAAGATATGTTTTAAAGAATCTAAAATTGGACTTAAGAGAGTTAGATGGTTACCCAAAGAGGGAAAGAGTTAAATGACTGATTGCCCAAAATCATGATTTGTTGACATGGATTTATAATACCCAGAAGGGAAATTGTACGCTAGCGATGACCCAATGACGTAGTAGAAAAGTAGAGATTCCAACCCTTGAGACAAACTTGGGTTGGGGGCTCAGTCGTCGAGTTAAGGGAGGATTCCATATAGACCGTGGAATAGCAAAGTTATAGGGTGTACCATCTGGCTCAAAAGTAAGACAGAGTAGAGTCATGAATTGCAGATTATGTTTTGAAGGTTTCAAATTATGACCATATATTTTCAACTGTTTTAATATGATATATGATTTATGAAATGCTCTCACTTATGTTTTATAAAAATGCATACTTTGTTTTTGGATTGTTCTGCATACTAGTACAACTGTATTAACCCCCTATATTTCAGGATCTAAGGCACAGTCCCAGGGTTCTGCTAAATAGTAGAGTTGTCTGGTCAGAAGTTGTAGTTGGTGAGCCTTCCTTATTTTGGAAAACCTAGTTATAAGTCATTGTTATTTTATTTTAAATCATGGTTCGACTGGGAGCCCTTTCCCAGTTTCAGAAATATGTTATTTCAAAATTATTAGAGATTTCGTAGACTGGTGTCATGTATTTTTGAAGGTTTATAAATCAAATTTCATATTATTTAGTTGAAGTAATATTGTGACCATGTTTTTGTATTTTTATGTATTTCCGCATTTTTCATATATTATATGAATTGTGTATATGATTACCAGTTAGAGAAGGGCTCTCGGGGTCTCTTGGTTTGGGATGCTCATCACGACCAGGGCCTCAGTTTGGGTTGTGACAAAGGCGAAACTGATAGTATTGGAAAGAAGACTCGAAGACATTTCATTTGGTATACATTATTCCACCTAACTCATCATATTCTAGGAGTAATGGTCATA
The DNA here is from genome assembly GCF_002878395.1 of Capsicum annuum. Classification (NCBI taxonomy): domain Eukaryota; kingdom Viridiplantae; phylum Streptophyta; class Magnoliopsida; order Solanales; family Solanaceae; genus Capsicum; species Capsicum annuum. The sequence continues at coordinate 207,729,340 of NC_061120.1, forward strand.
AAAAATTGACCCAAGTTGGAACGTCTGCTAAAACTCTATCGGTAGACAAAGTTCTCAATTTGCCTTTGAGTTAAAAGATTTTGATGACCTCAGTTGACCTCCAAAGATGTTTCCAAACTTTGTATTTTATCATCACACTTATATTGACACAAAATTATTGGGTTTGGGTCTATACACATAGGAACGACGGTTCAAATTCTAGCCCAAATAAGTGGGGTGTTACATCTTAGGATTTCATAATGATTGTTAGCGATCTCAGGTCCGAAGAAGTCAAAATTGGAGATAATCTTATTGTTCGTGGAATGATTGATAAATTTCCACCTTCTTAGAAGGAATTTCAAAAAACTATGTGCCACATGCAAAAGTAAACTTCTCTTGAGACTTTGATGATGACAATCCGTATGGAAGAAAAAGCAAGGGGTCAAGATGCACTTTTGCAAACAGAAGAGAACAACATCACACCGAAGGTAAATTTAACTACTTCAAATAATGCTTCCCCTGAAACAAACAAAAATACTACTTTGAGGCCTAAGAAGAAAAATTCAAGAAAAATAATGGTAGACATCCCAAGGACAATAATGGTGGAAATAACCAACTAAAAAATCAGCATATTCAATAAAAGGGACCGTGCTTTGTCTGTGGCAAGAGTGGACATATTGCTTGATTTTGCAAATTTCAGAAATGTGAGCCTGCACCTCAGGCAAACATTATCGAAGAACCATTTGTGGTGGTGATAACAGCCATAAACGTGGTAGAGAATGCTGATGGATGGTGGGCTGACTCTTTTGCAAACCATTATATCTGTTACAAAAAAGACTGATTTAAAAAATATAATAATTTTGAGGATCCCAAAATCATCATGCTCGGAGATTCACACACAACTCAAGTACTTAAAATGAGAGATGTTGAATTGAGTTTTACTTATGGAAGGGTATTAATTTTAAAAGATGTACTCTATACTCCTTCAATGAGAAAAAATTTGATGTCTAGTTCTCTTTTTAATAAAGCGGGTTTTAAACAGAATATTGAATATAATCAGTATGTAATTGTGAAAAATAATATTTGTATGGGAAAGGGTATGCATGTGATGGGATGTTCAAGTTGAATGTTGAAATGAGTAAAACATATACTTCTGTTTATATATTTTCTTCTACTAATTTTTGGCATACTCATTTGTGTCATATAAATGGTCTTTACATGAAAATCATGAGTAGTTTAGGATTAATTCCAGTGATCAAAATTTTTTTTGAAAAATGTGAGGCTTGTAGTAAAGTCAAAATCACAAAAAGGCCTCATTTTCAAGTTGAAAGAAAAACTGATTTAGTTCATACTGATATTTGTGAACTTGGAGAAATTTTAACTTGTGGAGAAAATAGATATTTTATCACTTTTATTGATGATTTTTCTAAGTTTAGATATGTTTACTTAATGAAAAATAAAAATGAGGCTTTTGAGAATTTTCAAACTTTCTCCATGAATTTGAAAATCAGTTTGGTAGAAAAATAAAAAGAATTAGAAGTGATACAGGTCATGAATATGTGTAATACCCGTGCTTTTTATTAGCTTGAAAATTATCTCAAGGATGTTAGAACTTGCTTTGAAATAAGAATTCATTCTTATACACGAGGTATTTGCCCAAATCCGACACCCGGGCGAAGAGTTAGAACGTTTTCAGTGAGACAGTGTTTGACATGAGCCTTCAGCGTGTTGCGGCGATAGCTCAAATGAAAATTGTCAAATTTCAGTATTTCTCCGCAATACTGGCACGTCGCGCCAAACTTCTAGGTCATAGACAAGGTGGCAACGCGATAGCTCTGTGTCGTGCCATCGTGCAGTTTTCCAATTGTCAATTTCCAATGACACGGTATGATAACGCCGCATCTCGCCAAGGGGCCAATTCGGAAAATTTTATTGAAAATTAAATTACGTGTCCAGGGTTAAAAGGGTCAATT
>NC_061120.1:207734291-207741480 GCF_002878395.1 Capsicum annuum
CCAGCTCAGCTATCATAGCACCTTTGGGGCATGTTGGTTAGATACTGATTCCAATAATTTCATGTTATAGAATCAATACTGTCAGATACAGTCAATCAGCTTCAGTAATAGAACTCAGATAGTACTTTCGATTTCAGGACTGTCAGATACATCAACTCAGATACAGTACGAAATTCAGATAGTTCCATCAGATTCAGGACTGTCAGACACAGTCACCCATGTTATTAGTTATATTCGGATACAGTCATTCATGTTATCAGTTATGTCATGTTATCAGTATCCAGACTCAGTAGTCATGCTAGCACAGTATCAGTATCGTGTTATCACGTTGTCAGTTACAGTTGCGTATTTATGTATGCATTCTCACGTTCATGTTAGACAGTCAGTAAGTATTGATCATGCATTCAAACCCTTGCATATAGCCTAACTCACATGTATACTCGGTATATATGTACTGACGCACTCACGCTATGGTGCTTTCTTTTTATGTTACACCATAGGTTCTGAGACACGAGTTCCGGATCATTAGTAGATTCCAGATTCAACAGTCAAAGTAGAAGTGAGTCCTCATCCTTCGAAGAAATAATGTTTTTCTAGTATCTCATTGATTAGCTTATTAGTTGGAGTTATTTGGGGACATGTCCCATCAACTCCTTATTCAGATTCTTTCGACAGTAGAGGCTTTCTAACTAGATGCAGACTAGATACAGACTATATGCAGAGTAGATATAGACTATCATGTTTTAGAATTCAGTTTTGTTTTGGGTATTCTATGATACAATGCTAAGTGTGTAACAAGATATTCCAACCAACACAAGAACAACAAGATGAACAATAAAGTGCTAGTGAATCGAAAATGGCCACACACGGATTCACTAGGCTTGCAACACTTGTTTGAACTATAAATGTGAGTTTAACAACAAGAAAAACAAAGACAATATTGCTAGTGAATCGAAAGAGCCCCACAAGGCTTCACTAGACTTTTATATTCAACAACTCAATGTTAACAAGATTTACAAAGAAAGAGATAGAAACTTGACACACAATATTTATTAATCTAAGAACCCTAACAAGAGAAAGAACCCCAAGACTAATAAATATCAATACCAAGTTCTTACTTGGACCAAGAGGAACTCAAAGAACCCCAAGAACCTAATTTCTAGCCAACATACAACACTAGTATCACTCTACTAGTGAGAATTTGGTTTTGGCCTCTCCAAATGAGAAAGAGAAGTCAAAAAAATCACAAGTCTTTTATTTCTTGAATAATAGGAATCAACTAAAGAAAGACTAGCCCTATTACATGGCTTATAAAGTCACTTAGAAAAGGAGGGAAAAAGACCAAAATACCCTTGCCATTTAAGTGGGTGGGTTTGGGGTGTCTTGGTGGACCTCTTCACAATTTATTAAATATAGCCCCTTATATGGGCTTACAAGGGCCTCACACATGGCCAAGGATATGAACAAGGCTTGGAGCCGTTGCAATTCTCGTGCTTAGATTGGTGTGACAGGTCTCGAGCTAGGAATTCCCGTATTATCCTCTCCATCTTGAAGGGAATTTTTCCTCAAATTTGGATCATTGTCATCCTCCACTGTTTCGACCCAAGAGAGATCACACACGTTGAAAGTGTTGTGCACTTGATATTCCGAGGGTAGATTAATCTTGTAGGCATTATCGTTGATCCTTTCTAATACTTGGAACGGTCCATCATCCCATGGAATCAACTTAGTATTTCTTTGCGACAGAAATCTATCCTTCCTTAGGTGCACCCACACCTAATCTCTCGGTTCAAGAATGAGCTTTCTTCTTCCTTTGTTGGCTCGCCTCACAACTTCTTGGTTTGTCTTCTCCAACCGCAACCTCACCTTCTCATGTAGCTTCTTCATGGCCTTGGCCCGTTTACTTCCATCTAATCTTATCACAAGATCACTTGAAAAAGGGGTTAAATCCAAAGAGGTAATGGGGTTGATGTTGTATACACACTCAAAGGGTGTCATCCCAGTGCTCGAGTGCATAACCCAATTATAAGCAAACTCAATCAACGGTAAGTGCTCCTCCTAAGAAATCATTTTTCCTTTAACCATGGACCGTAGCATAGGCCCTATGGTCCTATTTACTACTTCTATTTGGCCATCGGTTTGTGGGTGACATGAAGTCGAAAACAACAAATTAGTACCGAGTCTACTCCATATGGACTTCCAAAAGTGGCTTAAGAATTTAGAGTCCTTATCACTCACTATTGTCCTCGGAACACCATAAAGTTTTACAACATTATCAACAAACAAAGAGGCTACACTAGGTGCATCATCAAATTTAGAACAAGGAATAAAGTGAGCCATCTTGGAAAACCGATCCACCACGACAAAAATACTATCCCGCCCCCTTATAGTCCTCGACAATCCTAACACGAAGTCCATTGATATGTCAAGCCAAGGATGCAAAGGGGTGGACAATGGGGTGTATAACCCGTGAGGTTGGAGCCATGACTTGGCTCCTTTGCATTCAACACATTGGCCGCAAATTCGGACCTCATCCTTATGCACTCTAGGCCAAGTAAATTGTTCTTCTAAAATTTTGAGGGTCTTATCGACCCCAAAATGGCCCATTAGACCGCCATTGTGTGCTTTCCTAATAAATAATTCTCTCCACGAACTTGAGGGAACATGCAATCGTCTACCCTTAAATAAGTATCCATTAAATTTGATATAGGGATGGAACCCCTATCCGTAACCCATCTATCCCTATACAACTCTTCACTTTCCCTATAGATAAGAGCGAAGTGAGGGTCCTCGGGATATAAAGACTTGAGTCTTTCAAACCCCATCAACTTAGATGACAAAATAGACACAAGCACATATTTTTAGAATAAAGCATCGGCAACCACAATGTCTTTACCCTTCTTGTATTGAATAACATAAGGGAAAGTTTCGAGAAATTCAATCCATTTGGCATGCCGCCGGTTAAGCTTGTCTTGTGCCCATAGATGCTTCAAGGATTCATGATCCGTTTGGATCACAAATTCTTTAGGCCACAAATAATGTTGCCAATTGACCAAGGCTCTAATCATGGCATACAACTCTAAATCATACGTAGAGTAGTTTAGAGTTTCTCCTTTGAGCTTTTCGCTAAAGTAGGCAATAGGATTCAATTCTTGCATTAGAACCGTGCCTTTACCGACTTTGCTAGCATCATATTCGACCTCAAAAGTCTTGTCAAAATTCAGCAATTATAGCAAAAGGGCCGAGATGAGCATAGCTTTTAAGTCCTCGAAGGCCTTAGATTGTTCATCTCCCCACTTGAAAGGCCGATCCTTTTTAATCATCAGTCAAGGGAGCGACAATGGTGCAAAATCCTTTGACAAAACATCTATTAAAAATAGACAACCCGTCGAAGCTTCAAACTTCAACTATAGATTTAGGAGTTGCCAATTTTTAATGGCGTCAATCTTAGATTCATCCACTTTGACCCCTCTTGAGCTCACCACAAACTCAGGAAATACAACCTCATGGACACCAAAAGAACACTTTTCTATATTAGCATATAACTTCTCCTTTCGGAGAACATCAAACACACATTGTAAATGCTTTACATGCTCATCTAAGGATCAGGACTGTCAGATACAGTCAATCAGTTTCAGTAATAGAACTCAGATAGTTCTTTAGATTTAAGGACTGTCAGATACAGTCAACTCAGATACAGTACGGAACTCAGATAGTTCCATCAGATTCAGGACTGTCAGGCATAGTCACCCATGTTATCAGTTATATTCAGATACAGTTATTCATGTTATCAGTTATGTTATGTTATCAGTATCCAGACTCAGTAGTCATGCTACCACGGTATCAGTATCATGTTATCACGTTGTTAGTTACAGTTGCGTATTTATGCATGCATTCTCACGTTCATGTGAGACAGTCAGTTAGTATTGATCATGCATGCAAACCCTTGTATATAGCCTACCTCACATATATACTCGGTACATATGTACTGACGCATTCGCGCTATGGTGCTATCTTTTTATGTTACACTATAGGTTCTGAGACACGAGTTCCAGATCAACAGTAGAAGTCAGAGTAGAAGTGAGTCCTCATCCTTCGAGGACATAATGTTTTTCTAGTATCTCACTAATTAGCTTATTAGTTGGAGTTAGTTGGGGACATATCCCATCAACTTCTTATTCAGATTCTTCAGACAGTAGAAGCTTTCAGACTAGATACAGACTAGATGCCGACTAGATACAGACTATCATATTTTAGACTTCAATTTTGTTGGGTATTCTATTACCCCACACAGATGTTACGTTATTCAGTTATGTTCATGATCGAACCTTATGGCCTTTCAGTGCATGTTTACGCATTATTATGTTATCCTATGCAGTATACAGGTACAGATATCAGTCATAGGTTAGCTTGTGGTTCCTCGGGGTCATGAGCACCGTGTAGCATTCCGGTTTGGCAAATTGGGTCGTTACAATATGAGTCACATGAGTTCAATTCTTTAGTTATATCATTGGGTATAATTCATGAAACTTCTCCTCCCTATTCTCCTTCATCTAACGGTGTAGTGGAAAGAAAGAACAGAACTTTGATTGAGTTGACTAATGTCATGTTAATTTAGTCTTATGCACCTTTAAGTTTTTGGAGTGAAGCTCTCTTGACTATTTGTTATGTGTTGAATCGTGTGCCTCATAAAAAGAGCAAACTAACACCTTTTGAGTTATGAAAAGGTAATAAACTAGATTTGGGATATCTAAGAGTTTGGGGTAGCTTAAACTATGTAAGGTTAATGGATCTTAAAATCTCTTAAGTTGGGTAAAAAAAGTTACTACTTGTGCTTTTCTTGGTTATGCTTCAAATAGTACAGCCTATAGATTTTTTTAATATTGAAGATAGCGTTATAATAGAATCCGGTGATGTTTTTTCACGAAAATAAATTTTCTTTTAATTCTAAAAATAATTGTGATCAAAGGAATAAAAAAAAAATTTGTTACTACCCAGTTCTTCTACTTCTACTTTGAAAAATAAGAAAAATGATGATTTTGAGATAAGAAGGAGTAAACGAGCTAGAGTAAAAAAAGATTTTGGTCCTGATTATTATGTTTTTAATGTTAGAGATGACCCTGTCACTTTAAAAGAAGCACTGTCTTCACATGATACTATTTTTTGAAAAGAGGTTGTAAATAATAAAATAAAATCACTAATTTCCAATAAGATTTGAAAGCTAGTTGATTTCCCATCGGGTTGTAAAACAATTGAATGTAAATGGATCTTATGTAAAAAAAAAAAAAATCAGATGAATCTGCTAAAAAATACAAGGCTAGGATAGTGGCAAAAGATTTTAAAAAACTAGAATGCTAAGAATTTTTGATACTTTTTCTTCGGGAACTAGAATTACATCACTAGACTTTTAGTTGTCATTGCAATAATTTTTTATTTGCAAATTCATCAAATAGATGTATAAACTTCATTTTTAATGGAGACCTAAATAAGGAAATTTACATGGAACAACCGGAGTGTTTTGTTGAGGCTGGCCAAGAAAGCAAAGTGTGAAAACTTACTAAATCTCTAAATGGGTTGAAACAAGCACCAAAGTAATGGCATGAAAAGTTTGATTCCTGCATTATTGATAATGGTTTTAAAACAAATCAATGTGATAACTGCATATCATAAGTCTTGAAATAATTCGCATATTATTATTTGCATGTATGTTGATGATTTACTGATCTTTGTATCTAACATGAATGTTATTGGAGAAACAAAAACATTCTTAGAAGTCATTTGATATGAAAGATCTTGGTGAGGCAAATTTTATTCTAGGAATAAAACTTACTAAAACATGTGATGAAATTTTTATTGAGCAGCCATATTATGTTGAAAATTTTTTGAAAAAATATAATTTCCTTGATTGCAAGTATGTTGTAACTCCATTTGATTCTAGTGTTCACTTGTTTCCTGTTGAAAGTTAAAATGATGTTATAAATCAAAAGGAATATACTAGCATAATTGGAAGTTTAAGATATGTAACTGACTACACTAGGACTAATATTGCATATGCAATAGGAGTACTTAGCAGGTTTACTAGCAAGCCAGTTAATGAACATTGGCATGCTATAATGAAAGTCATGAGATATTTAATTGAATAAAAAATTATGGTTTGTTCTATAAAAAATATCCTATTGTACTTGAAGGTTTTTGTGATACGGATTGGAACACTTTATCAGGTGATTGCTTATCTACTACTGGTTATATTTTTAATTTGGGTGGTGGTGCTATATGTTGGAAATCTAAGAAAAAAACTATAATCACTAACTCTACCATGGAGGTTGAGCTAATTACTTTAGTTTCAACTAGTGAGGAAGAGAATTGGTTGAGAGATTTGTTATTTCAAATACCTTATTATGAAAAATTAAGTTATCCTATTTTAATTTATTGTGATAGCACTGCTGTAATTGGTAGGGTTCAAAATCCTTATTACAACGGATCCAGACCTATAAGGAGAAAACATAGTAATGTGAGATCATATTTGACAAATGGTACCATTAATGATGATTATGTCGAATCTTGTGATAATGTTGCAGATCTATTGACTAAATCCTTAGCAAGAGAAAAGGTCTTGAGCATATCGAGGGGATGGTATTGAAGCCTATAAAATCCTAAGTCATATATAAGGAAACCCAACCTAGAGACTAGAGATCACATAACCAGGTTCAATGGGAAAAAACGAATCGAGTAATGACTTGTGAAATATGCACAATTTATTTTATCCTTCCCTATGGTGTGAGTGAATTTTCCTATAATGATTGTGAGGTTGAGTTTTAAAAAAACTCTTAATGAAAATCTGTAACTCGTATGAGTGCGGTGCTAAAATTATAGGAGCACTCTCGGCAGATTTTACCTATATGAGTATGGAGGTAGGTCTCTTCCTATAAGAATTACACTCATTCTCAAAGACATTCATGAAAATTGGGATAGCACAAGGTCGAAATGTGCTGGCTATAAAGCTCAAGTCAACACCTTGACTACTATGTGTAAGCAGTAACTTTTTATTTCCCTTAAGCGGTCATAGTTCAAGTCGGAGACCACTACGAATCTAAAGTAAAAATTATTGGTTTACTAAGTGGAGGTTCAATGCAAAGCACACTTTCATTATGCATGGTAGTCTTCCTTCAACTAGTGGACTCTCTTATGT
>NC_061120.1:207744480-207787853 GCF_002878395.1 Capsicum annuum
AAAAGATCAGATGATGCAAGTCCTATAGAGTGGGAGGAGTTTGTCACTACATTCTCAAATGGATTCTTTCCCCAAGAGCTTAGAGAATCCAAGGTGCTAGAGTTCATCAACCTCAGGCAGGGAAATATCACAATGAAAGAGTATTCTTTTAAGTTTACTCAATCATCCAGGTATACCCCTCATGTGGTTGCAGACAGTAGATCCAAGATGATTAAGTTTACTTCAGGAGAGAACGGCAGCATGGTTAATGAGTACAGATCCGTCATGGTAAATAGTGACATGACCTTAGCTAGACTTATGACCCATTTTCAGCAGATAGAAAAGTCAAAAATTAACTAGAGGGAAAAGTAGAATAAGAGAGCGAAGACACGTAGTTTCAACTTTGCTCAGCCTAAGTCAGAAGGAGAAAACTGTTCCCAGTTTTGTCCTAAGTCATCATTTCTATCTCTCTCTATAGCCAGTGCTCCAGTTCTAAGTACAGATAGGGTAACAAAGATAGAACGCCAGGCTCTAAGACCCAGGGCAGTGTTAGCAGTGCCCACACCTATCTTCTTTACCAGACTTGCGATAAACACCATCAGGGTATGTGTAGAGTAGGTGGAGGCATTTGTTTTGGTTATGGCAAGCCATTCCATAGAGTTAGATACTTTCCACAGCCAGGTCCTCAGGGTCAACCGAATCGCTCCTCAGCTTTGTTCGATCGCCTAAATCAGTAGGGTGCCACTTCCAGCGCTACTAGCGGGCAATGCCCAAATCGTCTCTATGCTCTTCATACTCAACAAGATCAAGAAATTTCTCCTAATGTAGTTACTGGTATGTTACAGATCTTTCATGTGCATGTTTACGCTTTGCTAGATCTAGGAGCTTCCTTGTCTTTTGTTACTCCTTATATAGCAGTTGATTTTAGAATTAGTCCTAAAATTCTAGCTGAGCCTTTCCCAATCTCTACCCTAGTGGGTAAAACCATCATAGCCCAGCAGGTATACAGGAACTGCCCGATTATGATATTTCAAAAAGTCACTTCAGCAGACTTAGTTGAATTAGAGATGACTGATTTTGATATCATTCTCAGCATGGATTGGCTTCATTCCTACTATGCCACAGTCGACTACAGAAATAGAATATTTTGGTTTTAGTTCCCGAATGAACCCATCCTTAAGTAGAGGGGTAGTACTTCAGTGTTCAGAGATCATCGTGTCTCCTACCTTCGGGCAAGGAAAATAATATCTAAAGGATGTATTTATCATCTAGTTCATGTTTGATATTCCAGTTTCGAGGCTCCCAGTATCGAATCAGTCCCATTAGTAAATGATATTCAAATGTCTTTCCCAAAGATCTTCTAAGAATTTCTCCCGAAAGGGAAATAGACTTCGGTATTGATCTTCTTTTAGACGCTCAGCCTGTCTCTATTCTGCCATATAGAATGGCACCAGAAGAACTCAAAGAACTGAAAGAACAATTGAAGGATCTCTTAGAAAAGGGATTTATCAGACCCAGCATTTCCCCGTGGGGTGCACCAGTCTTATTTATGCACAAAAAAAATGGTTCTCTTAGAATGTGTATAGATTACCGTCAACTCAATAAATTCATGGTCAAGAACAAGTATCCTCTTCCCAGAATCGATGATTTATTTGACCAACTTTAGGGTGCCAGTTATTTCTCTAAGATAGACCTCAGATTCGGCTATCATCAGCTCAGAGTTAGAGAATGTGACATCCCAAAGATAGCTTTCTGTACGCAGTATGGTCATTTTGAATTTCTAGTCATGTCATTTGGTCTTACCAATGCCCCATCCACTTTCATGGACTTGATAAACCATGTGTTCAAACAGTACTTGGACATGTTCATCATAGTGTTCATAGATGATATTCTGGTCTATTCCCGCACTGAGCGCGATCATGCAGACAATCTGAGAATAGTACTCCATACTCTTAGAAATCATCAGTTATTTTCCAAATTTAGTAAGTACGAATTTTGGCTAAGATTAGTAGTAGTTTTTTATGATGGCATTAGAGTAAATCCTCAAAAGAATGAAGCAGTAAGAAACTAGCCTTGCCCTATTTCTCCATCAGATATCAGGAGTTTCTTGGGTTTAGATGGCTATTACAGATGGTTTATTGAGGGACTTTCTTCTATTGCATCTCCTATGTCTAGATTGACTCAGAAGAAGGTCAAGTTTCAATGGTCAGATTCATACAAGAAGAGTTTTCAGAAATTGAAAACCCGACTTACCTCATCTCTAGTTCTAGCTCTTCCAGATGGTTCAGGTGGTTTTGTAGTTTATTGTTATGCATTTAGAGTGGGTTTAGGTTGTGTCCTCATGCAGCATGGTAAGTTCATAGCCTACGCCTCCAGACAGCTTAAACCCCATGAGAAGAATTATCCTACTCATGATCTTGAGTTAGCAGCCATAGTATTTGCCTTAAATATTTGGAGCTATTATCTTTACGGAGTTCATGTAGACATCTTCACAGATCATAAGAGCCTTCAGTATATCTTTTATCAAAAAGATCTCAATCTTCATCAGAGAAAGTGGTTAGAGCTCTTAAAAAATTATGACATGAGTGTTCTCTATCATCTGGGCAAGGACAACGTAGTGGCCAACGCTCTCAGTAGACTGTCCATGGGTAGTATTTATCATGTTGATGATAGTAAAAAGTTAGTCCAAGAAGTCCACCAGCTTGCCAAACTAGGCGTTCTCTTAGTCGACTCTTCAGAGGGCGGTGTATGTATTCAGAGTAGTTCAGAATCATCTCTAGTTTGCAAGGTGAAAGAAAAGCAAGAAAAGGATCCTAGCCTTGTCAAGCTAAAAAAGTCAGTTCAGAATCAAAAAATAGAGGTTTTCTCCCAAGGGGGAGATGGTGTCCTCTGTTGTCAGGGTCGTCTATGTGTTCCAGGTGTAGATGACATAAGGCAGTGAATTCTTGCAGAAGTGCATGTTGTGCGCTACTCTATTTATCCAGGGTCCACTAAGATGTACCGCAATTTGCAAGAAATCTATTGGTGGAGTGGGATGAAAAAAGATGTTGCAGAGTTTGTGGCTAAGTTCTCTACATGTCAGCAAGTTAAGATAGAGCATTAGAAGCCTAGTAGTCCTATGCAGGAGTTTAGTATTCCTACTTGGAAGTGGGAAATTGTAAACATGGACTTCATGATGGGTTTGCCTCGAACTCGTCGTCAGCAAAATTTAGCCTGGATCATTGTAGATAGAATGACAAAATTAGCTCTTTTCCTTCCAGTTTATACCTCTTATTCAGACGAGAATTATGCCAAGATCTACATTAAGGAGCTGGTCAGATATCACGGTGTTCTGTTGACTATTATCTATGACAGAGGTACCTAGTTCACCTCTAATTTTTGGAAAGCATTCCAAAAGGGTCTTGGTAACCAAATTCATCTCAGTACAGCCTTTCATCCTCAGACAGATGGTCAAGCAGCAAGGACCATTCAAACTTTGGAGGATATGCTAAGGGCTTGTGTAATTGATTTCAAGGGTAGTTGGGATGACCACTTGTCTTTGATTGAATTTGCAACAACAATAGCTATTATTCTAGTATTCAGATGGCTTTATTTGAAGCTCTCTATGGTAGAAGATGTAGATCTCCAATCGGTTGGTTCGAAGTTAGTGAGGCCTCAGTCATAGGTCCCGACTTTGTATTCGATGCCTTAGAGAAAGTTCAATTAATTAGAGAAAGACTCCGAGCTGCTCGAAGCCGACAGAAGTCTTATGCAGATGTTCGTAGAAAGGATCTCGAGTTTGAGATTGGTTATCATGTCTACCTCAAGATCTATCCTATGAAGAGAGTGAAGAGATTCGGCAAGAAAGGAAAGCTCAATCCCCGATATGTCGGTCCCTTCAAGATTCTCAGTCATTTCAGTAATGTAGCTTATGAGATCAATTTTCCTTCAGATCTAGCCTCAGATAATCCAATCTTAGGTGACCCATCAGTCGTAGTCCCTATTCAGAGCATCAATGTTCAGAACAGCCTCTCTTATGAAGAGATTCCAGTCGAAATCCTAGACTATCATACTCGTAGATTGAGGAACAAAGAAGTCCCTCTAGTTAAAGTTCTTTGGATAAATCAGTCCATCAAGGGAGCTACTTGGGAAGCAGAAGCAGATATGCGTACAAAGTACCCTCACCTCTTCCCCATTAGGCCTGATATTGCATATACAATAGGGGTACTTAGCAGGTTTACTAGTAAACCAATTAATGAACATTGGCATGCTGTAACGAAAGTCATGAGATATTTAACTGGAATAAAAAATTGTGGTTTGTTCTATAAAAAATATCCTATTGTACTTGAAGGATTTTGTGATGTGGATTGGAACACTTTATCAGGTGATTCCTTATCTACTACTGGTTACATTTGTACTTTGGATGGTGGTGCTATATGTTGGAAATCTAAAAAAAAAACTATAATCGCTAACTCTACCATGGAGGTTGAGCTAATTGCTTTAGTTTCAACTAGTGAGGAAGAGAATTGGTTGAGAGATTTGTTATTTCAAATACCTTATTATAAAAATCAATTTATCCTATTTTAATTTATTGTGATAGCATCGTTGCAATTGGTAGAGTTCTAAATCATTATTAAAACGGATCCAGACCTATAAGGAGAAAACATAGTAATGTGAGATCATATTTGACAAATGGTACCATTAATGATGATTATGTCGAATCTTGTGATAATGTTACAAATCTATTGACTAAAGCCTTAGCAAGAGAAAAGGTCTTGAGCACATCGAGAGGGATGGGATTGAAGCCTATAAAATCCTAAGTCATATGTAAGGAAACCCAACCTAGAGACTAGAGATCATATAACCAGGTTCAATGGGAAAAATGAATCGAGGAATGACTTGTTGTGAAATATGCACAATTTATTTCATCCTTCCCTATGGTGTGAGTGAATTTACCTGTAATGATTGTGAGGTTGAGTTTAAAAAAAACTCTTAATGAAAGTCTGTAACTCGTATGAGTGGGGTGCTAAAATTACAGGAGCACTCTCGGTAGATTTCACCTATATGAGTGTGGAGGTAGGTCTCTTCCTATAAGAATTTGGCTCATTCTCAAAGACATTCATGAAAATTGGGATAGCACAAGGTCGAAATGTGTTGGCTATAAAGCTCATGTAAACACCTTGACTACTATGTGTAAACAGTAACTTTTATTTCCCCTAAGCGGTCATAGTTCAAGTCTGAGACCAATACGAATCTGGAGTAAAAATTATTGTTTTACTAAGTGGAGGTTCAATGCAGAGCACACCTTCATTATGCATGGTAGTCTTCCTTCAACTAGTGGACTCTCTTATGTTAATATTAAAATGAGTGGGGGATTTATGGATTTAAATATTTTAATATTATTTTTAAATAATATTATTATTTCTATTTGTTTATTTGGGAGGTTATTTCACTTGCAATTTATCATTTCCGTTGCTGGGACCTTTTGCCATTTAGTTTGGAGTTACAACATGTGTAATTACTCCAAATGGAGTTGGTGGATCTATTCTTTCATTTTGTAGCACTCCCATTGCAATTCTATTCATTGGCATTATACTGTTACACCTGCAAGTTGCATGGCCTATTTTTCAGCTACCAACTCCCATTTATTTATGTCTTTAAAAATAATAGTTAGTGGTGGTATAATGTGACATAAGTTCTCTATAACTCTTGTAACTTCTACCTTTATTTCTCCATTATCTTTTGAAACTCTTGTAACCCTTGTAACTTCTATTCTATTGATCTTTCCATTTATTCTTCCTATTCATTGCATGGAAGAGTTCTTCACCTATAAATAGAGGTCATCTTGCATGGTTTTGAGAGACACAAGATAATATAGAGATCACAATAGTTAGTAAAAAAGAGAATTTGTTAGTTGAAGGGAGGTGTTCATTTTCTGAAGCTTCGAACTCAACTCCTGTCCAGAGTTGTTGAGTTGTTCTTTGTGAAAAAAGGTTGTTGTATCCTGGAGGGACAAGTCAAGAAGATTACTGCTGGACCGGTAAAACAATTTGCTGCATGGGCTTGAATCTCCTTAAAGAGAGCGAGACATTCGCGCCTCAGCCATAGAAGAAGAAGATAACTTTTATTTTCTTCACTAGTAATTTTTTCAGTTGTAATATTATTGTAATTTTTACCAACCACCCCATTTACTTCTAAACCAACTCCTTAGCGGGATTGCAGTGGTAAAAAATAGGGTTGTGACAAGAGCAAAGAAAGCTGTCTTGATTGGTTATTCAGAAACTCAAAAGGGTTATAGGTTGCTGGACATGGATAGTCATCTCATCTTCATCAGCAGAGATGTGACTTTTATCGAGCGTATTTTTCCCTAGGTACCAATACTTTATCATTTACGTCTGAATTTCCCCAAATTATGATCTGGTTTGACAAAGCTCTAGGTAAATATACGTGCAGCACTAGCACAAACTCCAGTAAGCACTATAAATACTTCTTATAAGAAAAATATGTAAAAATACATAATAAAATTGCACAGACTCAAAATACTTGTTAATCTGATAAGATTAACTACCATAACAGCATGCTTGGATATGGTCGTTACCGGTTGAATGTAACAACGGAAACGACACAAACTATCCAAACGTTATTTTGTAAATTTATTTAAATAACATGATACAATGCATTAAGAAGTTGTCAAGCCTTTTTTGGTATTGCTTTTAAAGATTCGTGTTTTCTGGCTGTTAGCCCCATGCTTCCGTTCATATTAATAGATTTAGGAGAGACTCCATCAGGAAGCTCCCAGTTGAATTCGTGAAGCAACGACCCCAGAGAGAAATGCATCATGCGATGGCCTAAAGGCAAACCAACACACATCCTTCGTCCAGCACCAAATGGAATTAGCTCATAATGTTGACCCTTCAAGTCCACTTTTGAGCCTAGAAACCTCTCGGGCTTGAAACTCATAGGATCGTCCCAACATTCAGGATCTCTTCCAATCGCCCAGGCGTTTACCAGGACTCGAGTGCCTTTTCGTACATTGTACCCCATGAACTTGGTGTCTTGAATTGTCTCCCTTGGGATCAAGAAAGGGGCAGGAGGATGTAAACGAAGTGATTCTTTGATTACTGCTTGCATATAAGGGAGATTGTCAATGTCATTTTCTTCAAACTTCCTATTTGGTCCTATTACTTTTGATATCTCTGTTTTCACTTTGTCCATTGCTTCTGGATGGCGCAAAAGCTCTGTTAGTGCCCATTCTACGCTGCTGCTAGTCGTCTCTGAACCGGCTAAAAACATTTCCTGATGTTTCATACATATGGAACAGCTTTAGTTTTACGCACAGTCAGTGCAAACAATTTTTAAACTCATATACGAGAGGATTTGGTAAAGGCAATGGTATGAATGGACCAAATGTGAAATGGGAAGGCAAATTTGAGCAATTCCAGAAAGTAGAAAAACTAATATCTCAGACAAATTAGTACTTGAAATTAAACACCAGTGGTTGAAATGCAAACTAATGTTGAAAAGAGAAGTTTAGAGATAAAAAATTTACCAATATTAATACTTTGATCTGATGTTTTGAAAATTTAGCTGGTTCATCTTTTCCAGTACCCTCAAATTCAAACAACACGTCCAAAAAATCTTTCCCCTTCTCTGCAATACCCTTCTTTCGTTCTTCCTCACGTTCCTTGAGAAATATAGACGTGATTTCCATGGCCTTTCCCATGTCTCGAGTCATTTTTTTCCTCAAACTTTGTAAATCAAACTTTCTAAGAAATGGAAATATGTCAGAAACATTAGTAAGACCTGACCATTCCATGATTCCGTTCATGGCATTGAAGAACTCCGAGGCCTCCTCGGATTCTGGATCAGCCAAGTCTTTCGACAGGATCATATTCCCTAGCATATTAAACGATGCTAGGAATACAAAACGTGTTACTTCAATCCCACTTCCTTTTTCAGCAGAATTCGCTGCTTTCTCTATCCATTTTAACATATTATCCACACATTTTCGCCTTACTGGCACTGTTTCACTAATCTTTTTGTGTACAAACATTTCCACGGTACATATCCGTCTCTGAAAGCGCCAAAACGAACCATATCGAGCTAAAGCAGGAGACGCTTGATAGTAATTGTGTGGTAAAGTTACGTCGAGCGTAGGTCGATCCGCAAAGGAAGCATCGTGGTTCTTGAATAACTCTGCAGCAGCCTGAGCTGTTTGAACAACCATAATGTTGGTCGAGGTGCCCAGTCTTAACCACAAAACAGGGCCATATTTCTGCTTTAGACCGGCCATAGTTTTGTATGGCTCTGCTCCTAGTTGAAACATGTTACCAAAAATTGGTAATCCTCGTGGTCCTGGAGGTAACTTGTAGGAACATTTACTAGTCTTTTTCTGTGAAAATAATAATATGAAAGCTGGTAGCAAGATGACTGCAGAAAAAAACAGACAAGTCAATTCCCATTCCATGTCTCTAAGTTCTTTTTTTGGTGACTTATTGGTTTGCTATAAATGAGGTAATTGAAAGCTATTATTTATAAGGGAAACATTTCTTGTCATGACCTCACAACCATTTGGCCACTAATGGTTACCTTATTAGACTGCTTACCTCGCTTTTCTTGGGTACGGTCCTTTCCTGTGCCCTGATAATGCTCGATACTTTATGCATCAAATTGCTGTTATCACCTACCACCTTTTACTGGGTATCGTTTATTTAGTGCATACTTGAACTACTTTTTGTCCTACTTAGTCTCCTGAACTTGGCGATCTGATAACCTTGACCTTTGGAGAAGTGGAGAGAAATTTGTGTTAGGTTTGTAAGAGATGTGAAAGGAAAATGAATAGATGTGTTTTCTGAAAAGACACCAGGATACAATTTGAATAGACACCTTTTCAGTTTACATTGTTATGACCCTTTCAAGAATGTTTTCTTAGATATAGACATGAAAATTTTGAAAAAAATCTAGTGTGATTTACTATTGTTGAGTGCGTTCATAGTTCAATAAAATTTGAGGTACCGCTATTCTGTCAAAGTGATTCATTTTATCCTAGGAGCATATATTTCATAACCCCAAGTACTAAGGACACACCGTGAATTAGGCAGACTTGAATCTTTTTGTTTTATCTCTTTTTTGTTAAAGTTGGTTTTACTGTTTTTCCCAGAAAACAGTTTGAACCTCATATTGATAGTTCTTCAATTGTTTCAACTTGTGTTTGAAGTTCTTGAAATTTCATTTTGACAGTTCATAAGTTGGTTGAACTTGTGTTGAAGTTCTTAACGTTTGTTTTTTATTTTCATGAAAATAGTTTGAATTTCATCTTTTGTTGTTTATAAGTTGGGTTGAACTTATTGCTAAAAGTTCTCATTCATAAATATAGAGTTTAAACTCCATTTGATTGCTCATATGTTAATTTAAACATGTGTTTAAAGTTATTATTGAAAAAAATATAAATTTTACGAAACTCGAGAAAAACAACAATCTTAAAGAAATTATAAAATTATAATAATAATAATAAATATATATTTTTTTGCTAGTTTGGGCATAAAGAAAAAAATCACCATTTATAAATCAAGTAATTAGTTGATCTGTATCGGGTCTGATTTTGTGGAGGCTAAAATCTTTTGATTTCTACTCCCTCGGTTAGAAGAATATAAAAACTTCACCGAAAAATCAATGTGGGAATTCAGTTAGAAGAATATAAGAACTTCACCAGTTTGTTAACAGAACTCCATATTGATTTCTGGAGTTTAAAATTTGTGGGATTTCACTGTTTGAATTTAATTCTGATTTAAAGTATTAAAAACTTCGTCAGATTTCAAAGTTCATTCGATTGATGATTTGAAGATATAAAAACTTCATCATTGACTAGCTAGAAACAAGTTGGTTAAAGATTAAAATATTTATTGTTAGTATTCTGAAATATAAAGTGTATGTTAAAGATTGACAGAAAAATGACAAATAAAACTGAATAACAAATTGATTTGATGTGAATGGTGTTGTCCCAACAAAAAATGTTGTGTCATTAAGTCGTTCAGATATTGCTTTAGCGATGAAAATGACAGAGAAACCAAAGAAATATTCTGGTGTGAACATCAAAGAATGGCAACAAATGATGTCATTTTGGCTGACCTAATTTGAAATGCAAATGTTCACAAGTATAGATCCTCATATTTTGGAAAAAGTAATAATTGCAAATCAATTGTCTAATTTGAAAGATCTTGTGAGTCGTCCCAAGATAGAAGAGGATAATGAGTTAAATGAAAAATCATCAATGATGATTGCAAATCTTGTTAAGGATGATGCTCCAAATAATAAAAAGTTAAAGAAGTCTTCTGGACAAGAGACAGAGTAGAACAAGAAAACATTCAAAAACAAGTGGCACAATTTTAATGGTGTTGGCCACAAATCTCAAAATTGTTAGGATCTGAATAAGAACAAGAAAAAAACAGATAAACATGTCGAAAGCAACCGAAAAGATTAAAATCTGTTGTTATAATCATTGAATTCAATCTAGTTGAAAATTCAAATGAATGGTTTGATTCAAGAGCCACTACATATGTTTGTGCGCTTAAAGAAGCTTTTACTACTTATGATATCGTTGGTCTCGAAGAAAAAATCATCATGAGAAATAATGCAACATCCAAGATTGAAGAAAGTGGAAAGATATTCCTAAATATGACTTTCGGCAAGGCTTTGACTCTCAACAATGTTCTTTATGTCCCCCTACAATTAGGAATAACTTAGTGTTGACAACACATCTTGTTAAAAATGTGTTTAAGTGTGTATTTGTTTCATAGAAAGTTGTAATAAACAAGAATGAAACATATGTATGAAAGGTCTACCTCAATGAGGTTCTTTTCAAATGGTTTTTTAAATGAAGAAAGTTGAGGCTTCTTCTTACTTGCTGAAGTCAAATGATTTGTAGAATAGCCGTTTAGGACATATCAATTACAAAACATTACAAAAATTAATTAGTTTAGAAGTGTTGCCTAACTTTGAATGTAATAAATCAAAGTGTCAAATATGTGTGGAATCTAAGTATGCTCAGCATCCGTATAAGTCTGTCGAAAGAAATTTCAATCTCTTAGACTTAATCCATACAGACATTTGTTATATGAAGTCGACACCATCTCGTGGTGGCAAAAGTATTTCATAGTTTTTACTGATGAATGCACTAGATATTGTCATGTTTATTTATTAAGTGGTAAGGATGAAGCAATAGATGCTTTAGGCAATATAAAATTAAAGTTGAAAATCAGTTGGGAT
The DNA here is from genome assembly GCF_002878395.1 of Capsicum annuum. Taxonomy (NCBI): domain Eukaryota; kingdom Viridiplantae; phylum Streptophyta; class Magnoliopsida; order Solanales; family Solanaceae; genus Capsicum; species Capsicum annuum. The sequence goes on from NC_061120.1 coordinate 207,755,704, forward strand.
AAAAGATCAAAAACGATAAGAAGTGATATGGGTAGAGAGTGTGAATCTCTTTTTGTGAAAATATGTTTAGAAAATGGAACTGTCCATCAAATTACTGCCCCATATTGATCTCAATCAAATGAAATTGTGAAAAGAAAAAATCGAATGTAAAAGGAAATAATGAATATGTCTTACCCATAATTAAGGTTTACCGCAAAGTTTGTGGGGGAAAGCTATCCTTATAGCAAACAGAGACACATATTATTCCATATGGAAAATGTAAAAGAAGGAACTCCAACTTGAAATATTTCAAAGTGTAGGGGTATCTAGCCAAAGCTCAAGTTCTTATGCCAAAAAGGGTAAAAATAGGACTAAGTCTGTGGACTGTGTGCTTATCGAATATGCCAAAAGCAGTAAAGCATATCAACTTTTAATTCATAAATTCGTACATCCGGATATCAATCAGAATACGTTAATTGAATCAGATAATGTTGAGTTCTTTGAACATATTTATCCATATAATATTGGACATGAGCTTTCTAATGGGGGATTTAAATGACCTGAGATGAACCAAATGAGAATGTATTTACTTATGAGAATTCAAAATATAGTACAAGTCAAAGAAAGCCAACTTCCACAAGTGGATAAGAATTTAAATTAGGTGGAGAAGAAGTCTCTTGAAATCTGTCGAACGGACATGTATTACCAGCTCTAGAAGGAAATCTAAATTTATCGCATTAAATAAAGCCATTAAAGAAGCCGAATTGTTCTAAAATTTCCTGAAAGATATTCCATATTGGCTCAAACCTTTGGCACCAATATGCATAAACTGTAATATTCAAATAAAAATAGGTAGGGCAAGGAGCATGATGTATAACGATAAATCTCATAACATAAGACAGAGACATAATACCGTTAGAGAACTACTCTCTAGTGGAATTATCACGATTGACTATGTAAGGTCAAAAGATAATATATAGGATTCACTTATAACAATCCTACTCGATAGGGAGTTGATAGATCATCGAAAGGAATGAGTTTACGATCTAGGATAAGTCATCATGGCGGTAACTCTACCTAGCAGATTAAAGATCCTAAAAGTTAGAGTCAAGGAGATCAAATAAAGTTGTGACTGACGGTACAACACTGTCGATATAATCAAATCATTCTCATGATGTAGACAATGTTCAGGAAACAAGGATAAGACTTATGGTTTGAATCTTTTAATGGTTTCAGAGTTTAGCATATCTTACCAAATAGTTTGTTTAAAGTATTAGACATTTAAAAATCACCTATGTGAGAGTGAAATGGAAGTCGGTTCAAGGATAATAATAGTAAAGGCCTATTATTTAAGCTGTCATGAAACCAAGTCATGTTCATGGCTGAAATATATAAAATCGTGAGAATCATAAATGATAAAAGACTGATTGTGTGATTTGTGTTGTCTAGGTGTACATTAAAGTTTGACGGTTCAATTATATCACATATACCGATTGATTAAGTGCATCCGATACAAATTTACTATGAAAAGTTCAAAGGAAGACCTACTTATCCATATGCAAATAGTCTTTCCTTGTAGATCATACACTTGATTGAATATTTATTAATGATATATCCATTCCCCATTCATGTGGGGAATTGTTAGGTTTCTAAGAGGTGTGAATGAAAAATCACTAGGTATTTTTTTCGAAAATACACCAAGAAAAAGGATGCAATTTAAATAAGCACCTTTTTTTAGTTTGGATGGTTATGAACCTTCCAATAGTTGTGAATTTTATGAGGAGTTGCACCTTTTCTGAAGAGTTGCACCTTTTCAAAGGAGTGTACCTTTCTGAACCATTGCTTCATGAAAACTTCATGAAGCAACACCTTGATTACTATATATACCTGAATTTTTCCTCGAGTATAGACATGAAAATTTTGAAGAAAAAATGCTCCTCTTTCTTAAAAAAAACTCTAGTGTTATTTACTATCATTGAGTGTGTTCGTAGTTCGACAAAATTTGAGGTACCGTTATTCTATCGAAGTAATTCATTTTATCCTAGGAGGATATATTTCATAACCTTAGGTACTTGAGGGAAATAATTTCCTTAAGGACACACCGTGAATTTGTTAAACTTGAATCTTTCACTTTTATCTATTTTTCTTAAAGTTGATTTTATTATTTTCCCTGAAAATAGTTTGAACTTCATATTGATAGTTCATAACTATTTGATCTTGTGTTTGAAGTTCTTGAAATTTTATTTTGACAGTTCATAAGTTCGTTGAACTTGTGTTGAATTTTTAACATTTGATTTTTCTGTTTTCATGAAAATAGTTTGAACTTCATTTTTTGTTATTCATAAGTTAGGTTGAACTTATTGCTAAAAGTTCTCAGCTGTAGATACAGAGTTTAAACTTTATTTGACTGTTCAAATGTTAAACTGAACATGAGTTTGAAGTTATTGTTGAAAAAAATACAGATTTGACTAAATTCAAGAAAAACAACAAATTGTAGAAAAGCCCATATAAGGATTAATTAGGAAAACCATACACCAAATGTGTACACAATGACAAATTGATAGTTTATGGGTCCAATGGAGAAGCTAGAAGCCTACTTATGGATTCGGCAGAATCTAATAGTTTTTGTTCAAACTTTGTACTTTAGTAGAAAATTCTCTAATTATTTTCAAAACTCAATTACTAACGCCCAATGTCATTGATAAATGGTTATTTTACCACTTATTTGCACTCAATATTTGTGCACATTATCATGTTTTGAATGAATAAATGAAACATAATTGTGATTGCAAGCACTAATATCCAACTTTTGCAGACACATAGTTGACGAGATAGAGAGATGTGGATTGGAACTTAAAAAAAGATCAGAAAAGGAGCAAGAAAGTGAAACTAAAGATCTGGAGGAGACATAGCCTCAGTTACTGCGATCGCGGCCTAGCGGGATTAATGAGCAAGGGGCATTTCGATCAAATGGGACAGCTCCAATAGAAGACCCAAATTCTTTTCCCAAAAAGGAAGTTAGGAAAGAAGGGAATGGTGAAAAATTTGACATTGGTGAAACCCTAGAATTTGGGGAAAAATCATCTCTCTATTTTGTATTTGATATTTCAAGTAGGAATTGGTGAAATTAAAGGGTGGAAGTGAAGACTATCTATACCCTTCTTTATTATGGATGTCATGAATGAATCTCTAGGTAGCTTCATTATCTTTCATCTCATGAGTAACTAATTTTTCTAGTCTTGAGATTATGTTGAACTAAAGTATATTTGTGTAGGAGTGTTGATGTGTTTACATTATTTTTAGTTGTTGATTATGGGTTACACTATTTCTTGAGCTTATTAGTTGGAATTTGTGGGTGAAAATCCCAAATCTCCAAATGCGTTTGATGGGTAAAAACCTCAAACTCTTGAAAAGCTCCATTATCCTTGAAAGGGGGATGAAAGTGAACCTATGGGAACCCATAGCATCCTTGAAAAAGGGCTATAGGGGGACAAGGCAATGGTGGAGAATCAAGCATGTGGTTTACTACCCTTTTCAATCTTAGAAATAAGTGTAAATGGACTATAAATCATGTCAAAGGAATCTTCCTAAAAATAGGGATGCCTGATTGAGGTTTTGGGCGATTATAAATGGCACACTTGTTAGGTGCTCGAAAGAGCCAATGGGTGAAATCTTTGAGGTTTTGTTGACAAACTAACCTTAAGTACCTTTGACTTGGCCTATCTCTTACTCAATAATTAATTTTCATGTTAAATCATCACTAACCTACACACTCTTTCCTTTAGGTAGACATAATTTCAAGATTATCTCCAAACTTGATTGTTAAATCAAAAGTCCCATTGTAGCTCGTAGTGACTCAAAGTTAAACAAATCCAATTTCAAACTAAACCCCCAATTTACATTCCATGTTTCTTTTTGCTAGCCCTTTGGGTATCCTTTTAAGTAACTAGGACACCCATAAGAATCAAAGTTTAAATTCCACTCCTTGTGGAATCGACTAATGCAAGTTGGGATATTGACAACGACCGCATTACCCCTAAAATATGAGAGTGAGTTGAACGTTATCAAAATAACTCCGTTGTCGGGGAGTGAAATTTAGAATTCACTTGTGTGGTACGATTTTTACTTGGGTGTATTTGTGGTGATTTTGATTTACTTCTTTATTATTTTTTGATTTTTGTTGCTTAGGTAAGCATTATTCTTTCCACATAATCATGATTCAAGATGGCTCGGAGTTCCTTAGCACCGAAGATCATGAGAGTATTATTCGTATTTTCCCCACCAAAGAACATGGAGTATTTTTTGTCACAAGTGTAATTCTATAATTAATCCATTTAAAGGGTCTTTTGGGGGGTCAAGCCCATGAGAACCCAAATGCACACTTGAAGGGCTTTGTGGAAGTTTGTGCTCCTTTCAACATTGCACACATATCTCAAGAATCCATCAATTTATGTCTTTTCCCATTCTCTCTTACAGGAAAGGTGGTGTTATGGCTAAGATCTTTACCCGCCGAGTCCATTACCTCATGGATATGTCTTACGGAGGCCTTATTAAGTCAATACTTCCCACCTTCAAAGATATTGAAATTGCAGGATGAGATTGTTAATTTCTGTCAATTCAATGAAGATCCTTGGTACGAAGCATGGGGAAGATTCATGGAAAAGCTTGTAAATTAACCTAACCATGAGATGTCAGAGAAGATGCTTCTCCAAATATTCTATATGGATTTGGATCAATTAAATAAAGCAATAGTGAAAAATGCATTCGGTGGATCATTCATTAACTTGCCATATGGGGTTGCATAAAAAATATTGGATCAACCGGAAATTTTGTGTAGAGGTTAGGACATAAAGGATGTCGAGGTGGCCATAGGGGCTCCCTCCTCATAATTTTGTGTACCAAGATAAAAAATAAAAAAGAGGAGAAAGATAAGAATATGGTCAAGGTGATGTCGTACCTCAAACTCCTAATTGAGCATATGTTAGGAGACCCGATGAAAAGTGTAAGTGTGATAAATATAAAAGAAGTTGAACTATGTGAAAGTGCGGAGAAAGAGGTGACCAATGACAAGTTAGGTGAGTTATCTAAGAGCTCGGAGGATTTCCATCTTGCCTCTCAAGGGAACGATGGGAATCAAGATCAGAATTGTGAAATTCTAAGTATGACACAATGTAATCCGAAAGGGGAAATCAATAGAGATACTTTGGCTCGATTCTTGAGTAGAGTTGAGAGGACCAGCAAAATGGTAAATAAGATGCTAAGTAATTTTTTTACACTCCACCAAATGATTATGTCCCACTCGATCGCCATTCAACAATTAGAGGCAAAAGTGAATTAAATATTGAGGTATCTCATGGAAAGGCAAGGTGATGAAATACAAAGTGGGGAAGAAACAAAGGCAAAGAGAAAAAGGTCCGATAATGAGGAGCCAAAGCTAAGTGAGATTTTATGGGAAAGGAAAGGGTAAATGATTGTCAAATTATCTCTGTACCATCGAGCCCCATGCCTCCTCCTTACCCCAAGTGGTCCAAGAAAAAGGGAGAAAATGCAAAGAGTAACAAGTTCTTTGATAAATTTAGCACCCTATCTATTAATATTTCCCTTATTGAGGTTTTACATTACATGCCGAGGTATGCTAAATTTATGAAGTATTTGGTATCTAAAAAGTGACTTGTGGAGGATGAAACAATTGAAGTAACGCATCATTGTAGTGCCATCATGTCAAGAACATTTGTGGAAAAGAATAAAGACCCCAGTACTTTTATAATTCCATGTACCATCGGAATGTTTAAATTTGCAAGGGCATTGTGTGATCTTGGAGCTAGTGTTAACCTAATGTCTTATGCCATATTTCACAAGATTGGATTTGGAAAGTCAAAGCCTACCAAAATAAAATAGCTCATGGTCAATCGGTCTATCAAAAATCCAATGGAAGTGCTTCATGATGTGCTAGTAAAAGTTGACCGGATCATCTTCCCGACTGACTTTGTGATCTTGAATTATGCAATGGATGTTATAGTTCCTATTATCCTTTGGAGACCATTTTTGGCTACCAGGAAAGCTTGGTGGATGTGAAGTCCGGCGAGATGAAGTTCGATTGAATAATGAGGAGGTATTCTTCAATGTTTGCAAGTTCATAAAGCAACTGATGGATTTGTAAGTCATCTCAGTGATTGATGTTATTGATGGGGAAGTGGTAAATCATGTTGATGTGATAAAAAGATGATCCTTTGGTGGAGTGCTATGGAATTGTGAAGGGGATAAACTGGAAGAGTATGATGAGGTGGTTGTATATTTAACGGGGCTTGGATTTTACACCCAGAACCCGATAAAATTGGACCTTGATATGAAAAAACGTGAGAGCCCCCTGCAAAACTATCCATCCTCAAGCCTCCCAAAGATGAATTGAATCCTTTACCACCCCATCTTCAATATGTGTTCTTGGGGGGTGGAGATACATTACCAGTTATCATCGCAAGTGACCTCGAACCCTCTCAAGTGGACCCTTTGAAAGTAGTGGTAAAGAAGTACATCAAGCCTTGGATAGACAATAGCGTATATAATAGAAATAGACCCCGGCATTTTCTCTCACAAAATTAAACTTGATCAAGATCGTGTCCCGATTGTGGAACACCAAAATCGGCTAAATCAACCTATGCAAGAGGTGGTAAAGAATAAAATCATAAAGTGGCTTGATAAAGGAGTGATATACCCAATATCCAATAGCACTTGGGTGAGCCCAGTGCAATGCATCGCAAAAAAAGGTGGCATCACGGTAGTTGAAAATGAGAAGAATGATCTTATACAAGTCCGATCGGTCACCGGGTGGCGGGTTTGCATGGACAACTGAAATTAAACTCGTGGACCGAGAAAGACCATTTTCCAATGTCATTCATGTATCAAATCTTGGATAGGCTAGCCGGGCGAGGATGGTATTGTTTATTAGACGGTTATTCGGGGTACAATCAAATATGTATTGGCTCAGAGGAGCAAGAGAGGACGTCTATTACTTGGCCGAGTGAGACATTCGCATTGAAGCAAATGCCCTTTGGGTTGTGTAATGCCCCGACAACCTTTCAACGTTGCATATTATCAATATTTATGGATATGGTGAAAGAAGCCATGAAAGTTTTCATGGATGATTTCTCGGTGGTGGGGAACTCCTTTGAGTAGTACCTTGAACATTTAAGCAAGGTGTTTGAACGATGTGTGGAGACAAACCTTGTTTTGAATTGGAAAAAATGCTATTTCATGATCAAAGAAGGCATTGTATTGGGCCACCAGATTTTGGGAAAAAGCATTCAAGTCGATCAAGCCAAGGTTGAGGTAATTTCCAAACACCTACCTCCCATTTCCGTCAAGGGTATTCGGAGCTTTCTTGGACATGCCGGGTTTAATCAACGCTTCATCAAGGATTTTTCAGAAGTAGCTCATCTAATGTATAAACTTCTTGAGAAAGAAACTAAATTCAACTTTGATGATGCATACTTGAAATCTTTTGAACATCTCAAGGAATTTCTTATTTCGGCCTCGATAATTGTGGCCCTAGATTGGTTATCTTCTTTCGAGGTAATGAGTCCCATTGAAGATTTGTTGGATCTCATAGTTTGGAGTAACATTCACTTAGATTTTCTCAAATCAAACCAATAGAGTTATTGGGTAAAATCTTTACTTATTTATTTTATGAGTATCTAGCTTTTCCTCTTGGGATTATTCTAGAATAGGGTGTAAATATGTGCAAGATGTGATTTGTTTGTGCATTTACTGTTTATGATGTTGGATTCTACTATTGCTTGAGTAACTTGGTTGAGATTTGTGGGTGAAAGCCTCAAATACCCAAATGGGTTTGATGGATGAAAATTCCAAGCTCTAGAAAGCTTAAATCATCCTTGAAAGAGGGGTTTAGGTAAAATTTAGAAACCCACATCATCCTTGAAAAAGAGATGTGGGAACCAATAACAGACAATTTGTGAGCATGGTTGACAAATTTTCACTATCTTAGACATAAAGGTGATTGTGAAGTTGACTATACTTGGACACCATCCTAGAAATAGAGGTGTCCAATTAAGGTATGCGTTTGAGTGGTGGACAGGGTGATAGATGCTAGACTAGGGTCATGTCATAGGTTGGTGTCGGGCTGGGATCGGGTCTAGTTTTAGGTCGAGGGTTGAGGGCGAGGAGGAGTAAGTCTAAGTGGGATAAGGGTGCTTCTAGGTTGAGAGTTGAGGCCTGAAACATAGGGTCACTTCAAGGTAAGTCTATAGAGCTAGTGAAGATTCTTAGAAATAGAAGAGTTAGTATACCGTGTGTCCAGGAAACTAAATTGGTAGTCACTAAGGCGAGAGATATGGATGGATATACGTTGTGGTACTCGGGTAGCGTGAGACATAGAAATGGGGTAGGTTTTATAGTAGATGAAGAACTTAGAGAGCATGTGGTAGAGGTTAAGAGTGTTAGTAATAGGTTGATGTCTATTAAGTTGGTCTTTGGAGGGTCTACTATAAACGTCATTAGTGCCTACGCCCCGCAAATAGGTTTGGACGAGGAGGAGAGAAAGGAATTTTGGGAGGTTTTGGATGAGGTGGTAAGGAGCATCCCAAGCACTGAGAAGCTTTTCTTAGGCGGATATTTCAATGGGCATATTGGATCTTTGTCGAGAGGTTATGATGATGTGCATGGCGATTTCAGTTTTGGGGAGCGAAATAAAGAGGACATTATCTTTTGGGTTTTCTAGAATTTTTAAGTTGTGGATAGCGAATTCGAGCTTTTCGAAGAAGGAGGAACACGTTATTACATTTCGTAATTTAGTTGCCAAGTCTCAGATAAACTTTTTGCTTCTTAGAAAAGGTGATAGAGCGTTATGTAAAGACTGTAAAGTCATACCTAGCGAGAATCTTTTGACTTAGCATAGGTTGCTGGCGATGAACTTGGTTATCAATAAGGACAAAGAAGAGAAGTATGGAGGATCGACCCAGGATTAAGTGGGGTAGCTTAACTTTGGCTAGTACTTTGAAAATAAGGGAGAAGTTGAAGAGTAGGGGACTTGGGAAAGTAAAGGGGATATGGATAGGATGTGGGAGATGACTGCCAGTTCCATTATAAAGAGCACTAGAGAGATGTTGGGTGTCTTGAGAGGTCGATCTAGCAAGCATCGAGGAGACTGATAGGGAACGAAGAGGTTAAGAAAAAGGTGAAGTCTAAGACAGCGGCTTATGCTAAGTCGGTTGAGAGCAAGAATGATGAATGGAGGATTATGTTAACCTATTATTAAAGGCAATTTTCTATATTGCTCATAGAAATTAGAATTACCTCATGAGAACCCTAAAATGGGACCCTCTCTTTGATTCGGAGAAAGAGACCACAACAACTATTACATGAATTCCATTGTCTTCCTTGCCACCAAATTTCTTTGAAAAAGAAATAATTTTCTCAATAGCAGCAATTGTTGGAAGGCCATTGCAGGTGGATACAGCAACAAAACAAGACCCAATCGTGCATGAGTAAAGGTAAAATTGGATTTATTGAGAGATTTCTCAAAAAGAATTAACATTGACATTAAAAAGAAGTCAGAGAGATAGTAACAAAGTGGATCACAATTAAGAATGCTATCTGCCAAAGTATTACAAAAATTGTAAATTAGAAGGATAAAATAAGAAGGATTGTTTTGTTTTGCATCCTAAACTTTATCCAAAGGAGAAGGAGAAAGAAAATAACAAATAAAGGGACATCATGGAGCAGGCAACATAAGAAGATCAAGCAACAGAGGAGGAGGAGACAAGAAAACCTAACAGAGAAAAGAAAGAAGAGGAACAGAATAACACTTTCAAAGAACAAAGAGGTAGATATGATGCTAAAAGAGAGAGATATCCGAGCAGAGGAGGAATGATGCAAAGGTGGAACTAAAAAGTACCAGAAAAAATAAAAAGGACTGAGCAATGGAAATAATTTTAAAGCTCTAGAAAATGAAGAGAGGGGAAGGAGAATGAACAAAAAGGAGAGGAAAAGACAGAGAAAGACCACAAGAAGAAAAAAGAGGAATCAATAAAGCAGTGGGTGGAGAAGGTTCTTGGTAGGACAGCACTAGATCAGACCAAACAACAAAACACCAGGTCAGATAAGATGAACAAACAAATTTAGGCAACACAAAGTAACAACAAAAATGATAAGAAAGTTAGCAAAAATCAAAAAAAGACAAAGAAATGACAAGAGAATTTTGTAGGCACAGAGATGTAGCATGGAGAGAGTAAAAAAATAGAAGTAGAGCAGCAAGAATCCACAAACAGGTGAAAAAACTACCAATAAAGAAAGAGTGGAGGACTTAGATTATTAAGGAAAAGAGGGAGAAGAGGTTACTTCAGAGCAACGAGCTAAAAGTAGCGATGGGACAAAGGAGAAGGATAAGCCACCGGATCCACAGCTAACATACACCTAATTAATGGATATGGTCCAAAAGAAAAGAGAAGTAGATATACATGAGCAGATCAGGAATGAAGAAGAAGATGAAGATATACAAGAAAATATCAATGAAGTAAGTGCTAAAAGAGACCTCTCACCTAGGCATACAAAAGAATTAAGGTGAGGAAGGAAGAAAACAAATATAATCCACAAAAAATAGGTCAAATAAACACAAAGAGTAACTCTGTAGTTCCATCACTGAGTAGATGATGGTGGATCACATTCTTTTCTGGAATATTAGGTCAGTACAAACTCAAACTCTTTTAAGAGAGTACTTGATCTAAAAAGGAGATACTACAATTCATTTATACCCCTTTTGGAACCTTTTCAAGGGCCACAAGAACTAGAAGTTCATAGAAAAAGATTAGGTATGGAGAATGCTGCAATAAATTTCACTAATAAAATATGGGTTTTCTGAAGTTTAGAGTGGAAAGGGGAAGTCATGAGTGAAACCCATCAACAAATCATTATAAAATTTTGTCATTAAGTTAATCATAAAGAGATTGTCATCATAACAGTATATGCAAGATGTAGTGCAATGGAAATATTAAAACTATGAGAGGATCTAGAGAACAATGCAGAAACAATCGATGTACCATGAATAGTAGGGGAAGATTTTAATGTGATACTTGATGAATCAAAAAACTTGGTGGAATACCTATAACTCAGTGGGAGGTGATGAAATTTGCTCAATGTAAAAACAATTGTGTGTTGACAGAGTTACCACTTTCAAGAAATCAATAAAAAGGGTGGAATGGAAGAATTAAAGTGGATTATGTATTAAAATGGTAGGATAGAGTCTTTGGAAATCAAGAATACATGCAAGAATTCTCGAAAAGTGAAGTTCTACATTTAATTAGAGATGGTTCAAATCATTCCCCATTACATGTCACCTGTAAAACAAGTTACGAACTAGTAATAAAGCCTTTTAGGTTCTTAAATTTTAGGACGAAGCACAAGACTTTCAAAGGAGAGGTTCAAAAGAACTAGGAAAGGAGCATTAAAGGATCACCTTTCAAAGTGTTCCAGGAGAAGATGAAAAGGATCAAAAAGGCCTTGTCACAATTGAGCAAAAAAAGTTATGAAAATATATTCCAGAAAATTCATACTGCTGAAGACTTGGTGAAAGTGAAGAAGATGAAACTAAAAATAAACCCATCAAAAGAAATCGGGGCAGAGTTGAGAGGTGTAGAGGTAGAGTTGAAAAAACTCAAAAAAAATAGAAGAGTATTATTGAAATTAAAAAGGAGTGCAATGGTTTGCGGAGAGGGGCAAAATACTAAATTTTTCCATGACTGTGGAAGGAAGAAGAAAAACACTAAGTTGGAAGAGAATAAAGAAAAACACTAAGTTGGAAGAGAATAAAGAATGAGCAAGGCATAGTACTGGAAAATCAACAAGAGATAAGAAAGGAGGCAGTCAGAGTGTTCTAAGATCAGTTTAAAGAGGTAAATAGACCTAAAGATCATTCTATGTTAGATCACATTCCAAGGAAGATAATGACAGAATGATCAGACCTACGGAGATGAAAAAGGTAAGAGAGGTTGTTTTTTATCTTAAGAAAGCTCTTGTGGATCAGATGATTTTTCAGGAGCTTTCTTTCAGACATACTGGAATATAGTAAATAAGGATATGTTGAAAATGGTGATGTCTTTCTTTTGTGGGTATGAACTTCCTAAATACATCAAAAACACCAATTTGTTGTTGATTCTCAAAAAGGAAATAGTGAGCAGATTCTTAGACCTCAAGCTAATAAGTCTGAGTACTTTTGCCAGTAAAGTTATTTCCAAAGTCATACATGGAAGATTAATTGAATTTATGACAAGAATAATCTCTAAGAATCCATCAGAATTCAAGAAAGGTAGAAGCATTGGAGAGAATGTCTTACTTTCTTGGGAAATCATTAGAGATATCAATAAAAGAAACAAACATCATAATGTGGTGGTCAAACTGGATATGGCAAAAACATATGACATGGTATCTTTTTGATTTATCTTACTAAGGCGAGGAAGTTCAGTTTTGGGGAAAGAATGATAGATATGATTTGGAGATTGGTATCCGATAAATGATATTCAATATAAGTTAATGGACAATCTCATGGATTCTCTGCTTCAAGTAGAGGATTCAAAATAGGGTGACCCTTTTTCCCCGATCTTTTTTATTATTGTTGTAGAAGTCCTAGCTAGAGGACTGAATAATCTTCATAAAGATAGAAAGTTTATAGGTTTGGCCTATCTAAATGGAGTGAATAGACTAATTATTTATCATATGCAGATGATATAAGCTTATTTTTCTCTAGACACAAGAAGTCAATCGAAAAAATGATGAAGGTGTTAAGGGGATATGAGGCATTCTTTGAGCAGTTGATAAACTTGACAAAAAGTTTCTTATATCTGCATGAAAAGACCCCAATTTATAGTCAAAGATTGTAAAGAATCATAAGGATAGGACAGGGATCTTTTCCATTCACATATTCGGGATGTCCCATCTTCTACGGAAGGAAAAAGAAAGCTCAATTTGAAGGACTTGTATGCAATGAATCCACCAAAAGGAGTAATTGATCAAATTCATAAGATCATGGCCATATTCTTTTGGAGAATCACTAGAGGAGCAAAAGACAAACACTGGGTTCCATGGGAGCAGATGTGTTTAGCAAGAAAAGAAGAGGGAGCTGGCTTCAGGTCACTACATCATGTAGCAAATTCTTTGTTTGCAAAACTATGATGGAACTTTAGGACTTTCATAAATTCTTAGTGAAATGGATTCATGTGGAACAAGTACTTTAAGAAGTGGCATCAACTACTGACATGGGGCACAGGGACATCACATGTATGGAGAAAGATAATACAAATGAGAGAAGAAATAGAACATAATATATGGTGGTCAATTAAGAGTGAGAAGGCATATTTCTGATTTGACAACTGAATAAGACTGGGGCCTTTATACTATGTAGGGGAGAATGGCAGAGGTGAGGAGGAAACTGAAGTAAAAGAGTTTATCAATTGAAGCAGATGGAACATAAAAAAGTTACAGCAAGTAAAATCGGAGGAAATAGAGAAGGACATTACCAATAATATTTGTGCTAATATTACAAAAGAGATGGAGGACAGAGCAAGGTGGATGGGATCCCCAAGTGAAAAAATTTCAGTCAAATCATTATGGGAGTATATCAGGAATAAAAGAGAGGTGAAAGAAATTTATTAGTATATTTGGATTAAAGGCTTTCAAGATCATTTCTCAGTGGAAAGTATGAAAGGAAGACTAGCTACTAATGATAATCTAAAACAAATGAGAATTGAGTTGGTTTCTAGATGTTGGTGTTGTATAGAGGCTAAGAAGGAGACAATGGCACTCCTTTTCTAACTGCTCCTATAGCTATTAAGCTATGAAAGCAGTTGCTTTTGTGAAGGTATAAACATAGAAGGAATGCAATGAATAAACTTATCAAGGAGTGGTGGAGCATGGAAGTAAGTTGCAACTAAAATAGGTTTATAGAGCTATACCAACACTAATTATGTGGGAGTTGTGGAGGAGGAGAAATGCCAGAAAACATGAAAGATATACTAGCCTAACATTAATGGTGCATCACATTCAAATACACATAAATCATATGCTGAAAGTGATGTACCCATGGTTGAAAGTACAATCAATGAAATAGAGGGGGTTTATCATATTCTTAGGAAGTTACAAACCTAGACTTCACTATTATGTGGTGAGGTGGGAGCTACCAGGTGTAGGAAGTGTCAAGTGTAATACGAATGAAGCTAGAAAAGGGAACCCTGGAGTCAGTTCTTACGGCTATTGTCTTAGAATCATAAAGAGGACTTAATTCATGTTAACGAAGGAGTTATAGGTATAGTCACAAATATGACAGTTAAAGATAAGGCGATTCTAAAAGCTTCAAGATATTGCTCTAGACGGAGAATACATAGAATTTTCATTGAAACAAACTTCTTGTAATGGCAAACATCATAAAAGAAGTTTGGCAAGTGCCTTGGGAAATAGTGGAAATGGTTGAAGAAATTAAGAGGGGGGGAAGGAAGCGAAAACGTATTAATGAAGCAAAAGTTACTGAGGGAAGTTATGAATAAAAGATCGATAACAGATGGGTAACAATGCCTATACAGTGTTTAAAAGACTGAACGAAAAGCGAGTATAATATTAGTAAACAACCTTATAACCTTAACGACCACCGTTTAACCTTATAACATTATAACCTTAACAAGATGTTTTCTCAGAGTTTTTTTCTTTTTAAAATTGTTATGTGAAGAAATGTTTTTGTGCCCAGGGACAATATTTTGAAGGAGGTTGTTATGGTACCTCTTTAAATCATTAACTGTAATAATTAATAAATCCCTATTTAGTAAGGTCTGGTTGTATGGGGAGCTGGTATGTGGATAAAAAAATGGTCTTTTCCATTGTAATACCTTGAACAGAGAATAACTTTAGAGTTATTCTGAAAAAAAAAGTGGTTGATTCACTAGCATTGTTGTTATTATGTTCATCTCTTTTCTTGCTCAAAACTAAATCTAAAGTCTAGTGAAGCCATGTGGGGCTATTTCGATTCACTAGCATTTTGTTGTTGTGTTCATCTCCTTTCTTGCTCAAAACTAAATCTAAAGTCTAGTGAAGCCATGAGTGGCCTATTTCGATTCGCTAGCACCTTGTTGTTCATCTTGTTGCTCTTGTGTTGGCTTGAATCGCCTGATACACACTTAGTCTTGTATCAATATGTTATTAATTTGTAGAACTTAATTTGATAGTTGTAGGAAGTTAGCGAAAACATCTAAATGCTCCATCTTTGTTGTTTGGCTTTCCCTTAAGTATCCTGAAATCCATTCACGCTGTGTAACCATAATTGATCCTGCACAACCACTTTCTTAATAAGAGTAAAACTTAATGGTCACCGTTAAGTAAACAACCTTATAACCTTAGCCTTAACGGCCACCGTTTAAAGCCTAATCTATATATAAAACTTAACGAACACCATTTAATAAACAACCTTATAACCTTAACGGCCACTGTTTAACCTTATAACCTTATATTAGGAAATAACCTTATAACCTTAACGGCCACCATTTAACCTTATAACCTTATATTAGGAAACAACCTTATAAACTTATAACCTCAACGGTCACCGTTTAACCTTATAACCTTATAACCTTATATTGGGAAACAACCTTATAACCTTATAACCTCAACGGCCACCGTTTAACCTTATAACCTTTTATTAGGAAACAAACTTATAACCTTAACGGCCACCATTAAGTAAACAACCTTATAATCTTAGCCTTAACGGCCACAGTTAAAAGCCTAATCAATACATAAAACTAAACAGCCACCATTAATAAACAACCTTATAACTTTAACGGCCACCGTTTAACCTTATAACCTTATATTAGGAAACAACCTTATACCCTTATAACCTTAGCCTTAACGACCACCGTTTAAATCCCAATCTATGCATAAAACTTAATGGACATCGTTTAATAAACAACCTTATAACCTTAGCGGTCACCGGTTAACCTTAAAACCTTATATTAGGAAACAACCTTATAACCTTAACGGCCACCGTTTAACCTTATAACCTTATATTAGGAAACAACCTTATAATCTTATAACCTTAGCCTTAACGGCCACCATTTAAAGCCTAATCTATACATAAAACTTAATGGACGTCATTTAATAAACAACCTTATAATCTTAACGGCCATCGGTTAACCTTGAAACCTTATATTAGGAAACAACCTTATAACCTTAACGGACATCATTTAACCTTATAACCTTATATTAGAAAACAACCTTATAACCTTAACGGTCACCGTTAAGTAAACAACGTTATAACCTTAGCCTTAACGGCCACCATTTAAAGCCTAATCTACACATAAAACTTAACATCCACCGTTTAATAACCAACCTTATAACCTTAATGTCCACCGTTTAACCTTATAACCTTGTAACCTTAACGGCCATCGTTTAACCTTATAACCTTAAAGGGCTACCATTTAACCTTATAACCTTGTAATCATGCCCTTTTGTATAACCTTAGTGTTTGGACTAGGCATAAAACCACTCCATTTTCCCATAAGATGGGTAAAAAATGACAACTACATGGTGATGAATACTAATAACCTATAAAGACAAGTAACCTACAGCAGCTGGTTTTAAAAGCTTGAATTATGTTTCTGTGGAAATTAAAGTAGTTTGCATGTTTCAAATCACAGGAGTAATGCAAGTCATAAGAGGTCTATTGTGGACAGCTTGGTAAAAGGTGTGCTCATTCTTGAACGTTACATTGAAGATCAATCTATCTTTGGTTCCATTTTCAAATACAAATCTCCCAACTACTACTGTCACTCAACTACACTGTCTAACAATCAGAATCCACCAAAGTATGTAATTGCCTTTCAAGGTACAAACACAAAAGGAGATAGCTTATGTAGAGACATGAAGGTTAACGGTCGAGTCATTGTAGACTATCTCAAAACACCTCTCGATTCCATATGGGTTTGAAAGTTGTACAAAATATCATTCAAAATGACAAGACTTAGATACCTTGCTTGCAGGGCATTCTTTAGATTCTGCAATTTTCTCAATAATTGGAAGGTGTATGGATAAAATATATATGATATTGATCTGCTAAATGTAAGCTTTGACTGTCCATTTGTTTAAGGGCCAGGGTTCAACAATTTCGAAGAAAGGGTTCAATTTAAAGAAAATTGGCTTTAATTTGATAATGCTTCTAAGTTGGGGCTGAGGTAGGGATATGCTTGTTTCTGTACGTATTATATCAACTGAGTCAGGCTTATCTTAGACAAAAATCATTCTAGAAAGAAGTAACCAAATAAAAGATAGAGGGTAAAGGGAAAGACACCATGACTAACTTTTGATATTTCATGTGATTCTTTCCTGCTCTCGTGGTCTATAATTTCATTCCATTATCTTCACCTATTTATCTCGTAGGGTTTGTCATTCTATGATCTTATGTATGTAACCAAAAAATATGGCAACTGATGTTTAAAATCAGACTTAACATCTGGAGAATGTCTCAGAGGCTCTTGTTGTTAGTTTACACCTATGCTTTCTCTTAGTTCTTTCTCTGCAATCTTTATACATGGTAGCCTTGCCATGCATTAAGTTATAAGTTGCTCCTTTTCAATTCTTACTTACAATTTCTTTTTTGCTATCTATTGTATAACTTCTTGTTAATTCCATCTTTTTATATGTTCTATTTTGTCCTTTGATTAGGCCACTGTCATAGTTTATTTTTTAGTGCTATAGCTCATTATCCGTGTATTAGCATGTCGTGGCTTGTATTTCTTTTTATTTCATAACATTTCAGTGAATATCAGTAATATTTGTAATCTCACTTGCATTTGACTTCACTAATATTGGTACAGGGCCTTAAAGAACTTGTCAACTCGTTACCGGAAGTAAACATCAATAGATTTATTACATATGCCATTACTAAAGATGGTATATACAACAACACAGTATGTTATTGAACTAGAGAGGATCATAGTTCAACTCACAAATCAGCAAAGATAAGAATAATAATGTATATTGTGATCGAGGACGTCGCAAAGCCTAGATTAAGCATGGAGTCAGTCTATTTCTCGAAGGGAACATGATGAAAATTTGTGTGTACTATAATTTTTGAGTTATTCTTATTTAACATAGTGTTTTGCGACAATCTAAATAGAATAACAACAACAACAACAACAAACCCAGTGTATTCCCACTTAGTGGGGTCTGGGGGGGGTAAGATGTACGCAGTCCATACCTCTACCTCTGATGAAGTAGAAAGGCTGTTTCCGAAAGACCCCCGGCTCAGGCACAAAATATCACACAATATCACACAAAATATCACACAAACACATAGTAAAGCACAGAAGCAGATGACAATAATATCAATACGGCACCCATACGGAATATAAAACAGAGGAAAGCAGAGGAAAGCAGAGGAAAGCACACAGATTCGTAATAAGCATGGAACACTGAATACGGAATCATAACAGGAATAAAAAATAAAAACCCCCACCAAGTAATACCCTACACTAGCGACCCAATCTGGCCCTACTCTTCTGCCGTAATTCGCCTCTTCCAGACCTTCCTATCTAGGGTCATGTCCTCGGTGAGCTGTAACTGTTCCATGTCCCGCCTAATCACCTCACCCCAGTACTTCTTCGGCCTACCCCTACCCCGCCTAAAACCATCCAACGCTAGCCTCTCACACCTACGGACCGGGGCATCCATGCCCCTCCTCTTCACGTGTCCGAACCATCTCAATCGTGCTTCCCGCATCTTACACTCCACTGAAGTCACACCAACCTTCTCCCGGATAGTCTCATTCCGAACTCTATCCCTTCGAGTCAGTCCACACATCCAGCGCAACATCCGCATTTCTGCCACCTTCATTTTTTGGATGTGGGAGTTCTTAACCGGCCAACACTCCGCTCCATACAGCAAGGCCGGACGGACTACCACCCTATAGAATTTGCCTTTAAGCTTGAGCGGCACCTTCTTATCACACAGCACCCCCGACGCGAGTTTCCACTTCATCCATCCCGCCCTAATACGGTGCGAGACATCCTCGTCAATCTCACCGTTACTCTGGATGACGGACCCGAGATACTTGAACTTGTCCCTCTTACATACCTCCTGTGCTTCCAGCTTCACTACTACCTCATTCTCTCGCCTCACGTCATTAAACTTACATTCCACATACTCTGTCTTGCTTCTGCTCACTCTGAACCCTTTAGACTCAAGAGTTTGCCTCCACATCTCTAATTTGTCATTTACACCCCCTCGAGTCTCATCTATCAGAACTACATCATCTGCAAAGAGCATACACCACGGCACCTCCCCTTGAATACGCCGCGTCAACACATCCATTACTAATGCAAACAAAAAGGGACTAAGAGTAGATCCCTGATGCAATCCTGTCCGAACAGTGAAATGCTCTGAGTCTCCTCCCGCCGTCCTCACCTGGGTTTTCGCTCCCTCATACATATCCTTAATTACTCTGATATATGCCTGCGGTACTCCCCTCACCTCCAAGCATCTCCACAGCACCTCCCTGGGGACTTTGTCGTAAGCCTTTTCCAGGTCGATGAACACCATGTGCAGATCCTTCTTCCTTTCCCTATACTGCTCCACCAACCTCCGTACCAGGTGGATTGCCTCCGTCGTCGAGCGGCCGGGCATAAATCTGAACTGGTTTTCCGAGATGGACACTATCCGTCTCAGCCTCACCTCGACCACTCTCTCCCAGATCTTCATAGAGTGACTCAATAACTTAATCCCCCTATAGTTATTGCAACTCTGAATGTCCCCCTTATTCTTATAGAGAGGGATCATGGTACTCCACCTCCACGCCTCGGGCATCTTTGCCGTCCTGAAAATTTCATTAAACAATCCAGTCAACCACCTTACCCCAACCTCTCCAACGAACTTCCAAAACTCCACCGGTATCTCATCTGGCCCCGTCGCCCTACCCCTACGCATCCTGCGGACTGCCTATCTAACCTCTTCTACCTTAAAACGTCTACAATAGCTAAAATCCCGGCACACAATCTAAATAGAATAATGATGTATAATATGACTACTGGATGTATGAGAATATAATTGTATTTTTCAATCAAAATTTGTAGTAAATATTAATCGTATAAACTAGACAAGAATGTTATGTTTTAAACGTGTGGTCATTGGGAGCAAGGATATATATTGTGCGACTTATTTAGATGTGTATTTGCAATTAGCAAAGGCAACACTTTATAAATATTGTTTTAGAGAAGGTATTAATGGCTACACTTCAAAAGTGTGGCCTTAAGAAAGTAAAGACCACGCTTTTTAAGTGTTGTTATAGAGATGCTACAAAAGGTTACGCTTCTGAAGCGTGCCCAATAGTAAAACAAAGGCAACATTTTTTAATTGTTGTTGTAGAGGTGCTACAAAAGGCAACGCTTGTGAAGTGTGCCCAACACCAAAACAAAGGCAACACTTGTAAGTGTAGCTTTATCAAATAAAAGTATTACCAAAGACAAGCTACAAAGTGTGGCCTTTATACCTTAATGGCCACGCTTTTTAAGTGTAGCTGATATGGCAACACTTGAAAAGTGTGGCCTTTGATCAAAGGTTACGCCTCTTTAGGCCACCCCCTAAAAAGTGTTGCCTAAAGTCGAAAAGTGTAGCCTTTGATCAAAGGCCACACTTTCTACTATTTTAGGCCACATTTTACCAAAGTGGCCGTAGGCAAAAAATGTTGTAGTGACATCAGCAAAAAACAAGAGGGATGTTGGGTATATAAGTAGGAAAGTCTTACTCCTAATCAGTGGCGGGGCCAGGATTTATGGATTGTGGGTGCTTAAAAAATTAAAAATTTGAAAAAAATAAAAAATCACCTCAACAAGGTTCAAACCCGAGACGTCCCTTTAGTGGGGAAGCTTAAGATCAACTTAAATGCTAGTGCACCCAACCAACTTTTATTTTAGTGGGTGCTTTTATCTATTTTATACCTATTTTCGTATCTTTTTTATGTAATTATCCTATTCCGCATCGAGTTTACCGGGTGCCGGAGCACCCCGAAAGTATATATAGGTCCGCCCCTGCTCCTAACGCATTTTAAAGTTGTATGGGCCTGGATACAGAGCGGAAAATATCACTAATGGGTGGGGTAAGAGGGGTCTTTTGGGCCTTCATGACTTGGGATGTCTGTCGTGATTAGGGCACCGGGTTGGTTCGTGACAAATACATTTTGGATGGATGATAAGGATTTTTATAAGATAGTTAACCATTTTTTTAATTGTGAGACTGGGATTGCTCAGAATGTGTTGGCTCTACAATGTTGGATGGTTCTAGAGGTATTGCTGCTCTTGATTAAAAAATAAGTGGGACTTCAAAGAGACATTCACACTTCAGTTCATATTCAAGCTAAAATGTGTTATTGCTCTTATATAGCTCGAACTATGTACAAAGTATTAGACATCAAAATTTGAATATTTGTAGATGAGGACTACTTCTCTTTCCCTTCTATACAATGATTGAACAAAAAAAAATATGATTGGATGATGCATGTTTGTCTTTAAAATCTTCACACTGTGATAGCCTTAGCTGTTTGAACATCTATAATGTTGATTGAGCTGAAGAAAAAAAACAAAAAGCTCCATTCTCATTCCATCTCTCACGTGTTTTTTGTTGACTTATTGGATTGCTATAAGATCTTATTTTATAATAATATTATTATTATTTTATGGTGTTTCGGATACAAGAATCTGTATATAAGAAACACAAACTTCAACACTAGTTCAAGTCCAAGACAAGAACACTTATGAAGTTCTGTAACACCTTCAACACTAGATTACGAATAATCTATCTAAGAAGTGTGTTAAGATTCAGAAAAGAGATGAAACAGAATTTAAGACCAAGTCCTCCGAATTCATGGAGTGTCCTTAAGGAATAATTTCCCTCACTGTACCCGAGGTTTTGGAATCTTCCTCCCAGGATAAAATGGCCTTCAATCTGAACAATAGCGGTACCTCAAATTGTTGGATTCAGCGAACTCACTCAACGGTTTGATAGATCACACAGAAAGTTTTTAAATACAAAAAGAGAGTTTTTATTTTAGAAAATTTATGTCTAAACCTGTGGATGAAAGTAGGTTTATATAGCCTTCATATGCCTCTTCTAAAAAGTGGCAATGGTTCACTTAAAAGGTGTGACCTTTCCTGAAAAATCATGTCTGTTCGTCCAAAGATTGTATCTATTCTGAATAGATAGACTATTTCATGAATCAGTGTGTCATTTTGTTGAAGGATTGCATCCTTCTGAAGCATCAGTTCAAAACAGTGCATCTTTTAGAAGCATCAGTTCGAAACAGTGCCATGCATGCATATAACTGGAGGATCAAAACACAGAAAAAAAGTTATGTTTTTTCCTTTGGTATTTTTGAACTGAATTTATAAAATTCTTTCAAATAAACTTTGTCCAAAAAGATAGATCTCATCGATCATTTTCCAAATCCAAATCCGAAGCCGAAGCTGAAGTTGAAGCCGAACCAAGCGAGTGACGACGACGGCGGCATGAGGCATCTCTTATTTCTTGCCTCACTTACCATGTTGAGTAGGTGTCCCTCATTTTAAACACTCAAAAGTTCTCTTCTTCCACCAATGTGGGAGAAAGAGTGAACTTTTCAATTTGGAAGTACACTTTCTAAATTGGTGTCTCCCTTCTCCATCATTTTTTCTCCATTTTTCATTCACACTTTTTCATATACTTTGAACCCAATAATCCCCTACATGAATGGAAAATGACTATTTTTCATAAAAATTTTACCGACAAGTATGTGATCATCAAGCAAAGACTGATTGCATCTGGATAAGTGGCTTTCCCTTTGAACTTTCCGTAGTGAACATGCATCGGATGCACTCAATCAATCGGTAGATTTGATATCTTTGAACCGTCGAGCTTTAGTGTACACCTAGACAACACATGTCACACAACCATCCTTTTACCGTTTACGGTTCTCACGCTTTTGTTTTTTCAGCCATGAACACATCCTGGTTTCATGAGAGCTTAGAGAATAGGCCTTTACTAACATTCTCCTTGAAGCGGCTTCCACTTCGCCCTCACATAGATGATTTCTATACGTTCAATCCTATAGATTAAACTATTTGGTCAAATCTGCCAAATTTAGATAATCATTAAAAGACTTTTTACCTTAAGTATTATCCTTGTTTACTAAACATTGTCTACATCATGAGAATGGGTTGGGTAATTGAAAATGTTGAACCTGTCAGACACAACTTTGTTTTATCTCCTTGAACCTAGCTCTTTGGATCTCCAGTCTGCTAGGTAGAGTTACTGTCATGCTGACTTGTCCTAGGCCTTAAACTCATTCCCTTGGATGTCCTCTCTACTCCTTCTCTAGATAGGCCTTTTGTAAGAGAATCCGACACATTATCCTTTGACTTAACATATTCAACAGTGATAATTCCATTATAGAGAAGTTCTCTAACGGTATTATGTCTCCGTCTTATATGACGAGATTTACCGTTGTACATCATGCTTCCTGCCGTACCTATTTTCGCTTGGCTATCACAGTGTATACATATTGGTGCCACTGGTTTGAGCCAAAAAGAAATATCTTCCAAGAAATTCCAAAGTCCTTCTGCTTCTTCATTGGTTTTATCCAATGTGATAAATTCAGATTCCATTACAGAGCGAGTAATACATGTCTGTTTGGATGATCTCCAATAAACTGCACCTCCACCGATAGTAAATGCATATCCACTCTTGGATTTTACTTTGTTTGATCCGGTGATCCAATTTGCATCACTATATCCTTCAAGTACCACGAGATATTTATTATAATGCAAAGCATAGTCTTGAGTGTATTTAAGACACCAAAACTATTTTCATTGCCATCTATTGAGTTTTGTTGGGATTACTTGTGTACCGACTCAATTTACTAATAGCGTATGCTATATCTAGTCATGTACAGTTCATTATATACATTAAACATCCCAATACTCTTGCGTACTCCAATTGTGAGTCACTTTCACCTTCATTCTTTTGAAGTGCAAAGCTCACATCCAATGGAGTCTTAGCAATACCGAATTGCATATACTTGAATTTGTCAAGTACCTTTTTGATATAATGAGACTATGATAATTCCAACCTTTGTGGAGTTCTATGGATTCTTATACCTAAGATCACTTCCGCAACTCCAAGGTCTTTCATATCGAACTTGCTCTCGAGCATTCATTTCGTTGCATTTATGTCAGAATGTCTCTACTGATGATCAACATATCATCTATATATAAACACACAATGACTTGGTGATTTGGAGTGTCTTTAATATAAACACATTTATCACATTCATTTATTTTGAACTCATTTGCCAACATGGTTTAATCAAACTTCGCATACCATTGTTTAGGTTCTTGCTTTAGTCCATACAATGACTTAATAAGTTTACACGTCTTATTCTCCTTTCCTGGAACCACAAAACCCTCAGGTTGTTCCATGTAAATTTCTTCCTCCAATTCTCCATTTAGGAATACGGTTTTCACATCCATTTGATGGATTTCAAGACCATATACTGCCGCCAAGGCAATTAACATTTGAATTAATGTTATCCTTTTACTGGCAAGTATGTATCAAAGTAATCAAGGCCTTCTTTTTTGAAGCCTTTTACTACAAGTCTTGCCTTGTATTTGACAATAGCACTATCCGCTTTTATTTTCCTTTTGAAAATCCATTTAGAACCTAAAGGTTTATTTCCTGGAAGAAGATCAACCAATTCCTATGTATGGTTGCTTAATATTGAATCAATCTTACTATTGGTTGCCTTTCTCCAAAAGGATGAGTCTGACGACGATATCATTTTTTTAAACGTTTGAGGCTCATTTTCTAAGAGAAATGTTACAAAATATGATCCAAACGTAGTAGAAGTTCTTTGACGTGTACTACGTCTTGGATTCTCTTCATTATGTATATTCTCACTTGGTTCATCTCAAGGTTGTTTAGATCCTCCACTAAACTATTCATGTCTAGTTTTATACGGGTAAATATTTTTAAAGAACTCAGCATTATCTGATTCAATTACCATATTTTCATTTATATCCGGATGTTCGAGTTTATGAACCAAAAACCGACATACTTTACTACTTTTAGCATATCCTATGAACACATAGTCCACCGTCTAAGGTCCTATCTTAATCCTTTTAGGCATAGGAACTTGGACCTTTGCTAGACACTCCCACACTTTGAAATATTTCAAATTGGGTTTCCTTTCTTTCCATTTTTTATAAGGAATTGATTGTGTCTTACTATGGAGAACTCGATTGAGTATACGATTAGCTGTAAGGATATTTTCCCCCTACAAGTTTTGCAATAAACTAAAACTAATAAGTAAGGCATTCATCATTTCCTTCAAAGTTTGATTTTTCTTTTCTGCAATTCCATTAGATTGAGGTGAATACGGGGTCGTAGTTTGATGGACAATTACATTCTCTACATATATTCTGGCGAAAGGAAATTCATATTCTCCGCCCCTATCACTTCTTATCATTTTTATCTTTTTCTCTAACTAATTTTCTACTTCAATTTTGTATTATCTAAATACATCTATTGCTTCATCCTTACTATTTAGCAAGTAGACATAACAATATCTAGTGCAATCGTCAATAAAAGTTATGAAATACTTTTTCCCACTAAGTGATGGTGTTGACTTTATATCACAAATATTAGTGTATACTAAGTCTAAAGGATTGGAATTCCTTTCAACGGGCTTATAAGGATGCTTTGCATACTTTGATTCCAATACTTTGATTTATTGCACTCAAAGTTTGGCAAAACCTCTAAGTTAATCACTTTTCATAACGTTTTGTCATTAACATGGCCTAAACGTTCATGCCACAAATTATAAAACTCAAGCAAGTAAGAAGAATTTGAACTTTTATTAATTTCAACATTCATTACATACATCTTATAAAGGCCCTCGGTGAGATAGCTTTTTCTACATACATTTCTCCTTTGCTAATTACAGTTTTTCCAGAAATTGTTACACATTTGAATCCATTCTTGTCTAGAAGTGAAACAGAAATCAAGTTCCTACATAATTTTGAAACATACAAGACATTGTTCAATGTCAAAACCTTATCTGAAGTCATTTTCAAGCACACTTTTCTTGTTCCTTCTACCTTAGCAGTAGCAGAGTTAGCCATGTAGATCATTTCTTCTACTTGAGCCTGAGCGAATGATGAAAACAACTCTTTGTTGGCACACACATGGCAGGTGGCACCAGAATCCATCCACCACTCGCGAGGATTCCCCACCAAGTTGCATTCTGAAAACATAGCACACAGATCATTACATTCTTTGTTGGACTCAATTATATTTGCTTGGTCTTTTTTCTTGCCTTTCTTAGGGGCACGACAATCCATGGACTTATGGTCAATCTTGCCACAGTTGAAACACTTTCCCTTGAATTTCTTCTTGGGTTGATGGCTTCCTTGTTCAACTTTCTTCTTTTTCTTAGAATTGTTTTGGTCATCTTCTATAATATGTACTCCATTAATTGTAGAATTCCCTTTTGACCTTCTCTCGATATCCTTATTATCCTTTTCAATACGTAGTCAGACAATAAGATCTTCGATAGTCATCTCCTTGTGTTTGTGCTTCAAGTAGTTTTTGAAGTCTTTCCACATAGGTGGTAGCTTCTCAATGATCGCTGCTACTTGAAATGCATCATTCACAATCAAACCTACAAAACAGTTTATGTGAGTACTGAGAACATTTTCAATTTGATCAACTAAGGTATCTTTCAAAGATATACCTTCTGCTAAGAGATCGTGAATGATTACTTGCAATTCCTGCACTTGAGAGACAACCGATTTGCTATATATCATTTTAAAGTTCAAGAACCTTGCAACAAAGAATTTCTTAATTCCTGTATGTACTGTCTTGTATTTTCATTCTAGTGCCCCCACAATTCCTTCGATGTATTAGTTCCACAGTAAATATTGTAGAGGTCATCTTAGAGACCACTTAATATATAATTCCTGCAAAGGAAGTCCGAGTATTTCCAAGCTTCTACAATCATGAAATGCTCTTTGTCTGAGGTTTCCTCGGGCACCTCAGGAGCATCCTCAGTAGTGAACCTTTGAAGGCATAGAGTGGTGAGGTAAAAGAACATCTTTTGCTGCCATCGCTTAAAGTCAATGCCCGCAAATTTTTTGGGCTTCTCCGCAGGTGTCATTGGTTGTAGAGCATTTGCTCGTCTCGCTGAGGCAATACTAGTTGCCCCCACAGTCGTAGCCTCATCTTGCATTTGACTTTCGTCAGTCATTTTTCCTGTCACCACAAGACAATAAAATTTAGTATTTTCAGAATACTACTTATAAAGTTAAGCAACTTTAAACTCTTCTTCTTGTTTCTAGTTAACGATGAAGTTTTTATGACTTCCAATCATCAACCGAATGATATTTAACTTGTGATGAAGATTTTATGTCTTTGAATCACTAGTTAAGTTTAAACGGAGTAGAAAGCTTAAAGCTTTAATTTCCAAAAACAAGCAATACAGATTCTGCAAAAAATTATTCCTTAAGATTATTATTTTATGGTGTTTCGGGTACAAGAATCTGTATATAAGAAACGCAAACTTCAACACTAGTTCAAGTCCAAGACAAGAATACTTAAGAAGTTTTGTAACACCTTCAACACTAGATTACGGATAATCTATCTAAGAAGTGTGTTAAGATTCAGAAAAGAGATGAAACAGAATTTAAGACCAAGTCCTCCGAATTTACGGAGTGTCCTTATGGAATAATTTCCCTCACTGTACCCGAGTTTTTGGAATCTTTCTCCCAGGATAAAATGGCCTTTAATCCGAACAATAGCGGTACCTCAAATTGTTGGATTCAGCGAACTCACTCAACAGTTTGATAGATCACATAGAAAGTTTTTCATTACAAGAAGAGAGTTTTTATTTCAGAAAATTCGTGTCTAAACCTGTGGATGAAAGCAGGTTTATATAGCCTTCATATGCCTCTTCTAAAAAGTGGCAATGGTTCACTTAAAAGGTGTGATCTTTCCTGAAAATTCATATCTGTTCGTTCAAAGATTGCATCTTTTCTGAGCAGGCAGACCATTTCATGAATCAGTGTGTCATTTCATTGAAGGATTGCATCCGTCTGAAGCACCAGTTCGAAACAGTGCATCTTTCAGAAGCATCCGTTCGAAACAGTGCATCTTTCATAAGCACCAGTTCGAAACAGTGTCATGCATGCATATAACTGGAGGATCAAAACACAGAAAAAAAGTTGTGTTTTTCCCTTTGGTATTTTCGAACTAAATTTCTGTCAAATAAACTTTGTCCAAAAAGATAGGTCTCATCGATCCAAAGCCAAGCAAGTTACAACAACGCGAGGCATCTCTTATTTCTTGCCTCTCTTACCATATGGAGTAAGTGTCCCTCATTTTAAACACTCACAAGTTCTCTTCTTCCATCAATGTGGGAGAAAGAGTGAACTTTTTAATTTGGGAGTACACTTTCTAAATTGGTGTCTCCCTTCTCCACCATTTTTTCTTCATTTTTCATCCACACTTTTTCATATACTTTAAACCCAACAGTTATATTGCCTGCCATTACCTCATGGCCCTTTAACTTGGTGGTGTTTATTGAGTGCACACCTAAATTATTCTTTTACACTTGGTGATTTAATAACGCTAACCCTCGAACGAGTGGAGCACTAACGCGGCAGAGGCAAATATAAGGAGTAATTAGGAAAAAAAATAGTTCAAATGTGAAACTGAATAAACAGTTATAGTTCAAAGGTCCTAGAAGGGAATGAGCTAGGGGTCGACATACAAGTTCGGTTGAATCCAATAGCTATTGTTCAAACCTTGTACCAATACAAAAATATTTACTAAATGTGTTCAAAACTCAATTACTATGTCATTATCCTACAATTTAAAGCCTATAAAATTCAAATTCTGACTCCGCTCAGCGGCTAGTGTCTCGAGTTATATATTATATCTGTGTCGTTTAGATACGGACCTTTGATTTTTCTTTACTTCAGCCCTCGTTTGCTTGTATAATTATGTTAGTTTGACATTTTCATTGCCTCAGTGGTGTTTGTCAACGACAAGTATGTGCACAAAACTTCTTGTCTTTTGCTTTACCCTTAGCTGGTGACTTTGTCCATCGTCATTTCATAAAGTAAAATGATAAGAAAATGTAGCAAATTGAATTGGCATTTAACAATGATACAACACAATTAGCACTAAAATTTCATAAGTTTAAATCCATGTTTGATATGCACGTACATATCCACCAGAAAAGTTATTTTTCTCATTTTTAAGAAATTTGTTTTCTTAGAAAAAATGTGCTCCTAAACTTTAACGAAAGGAATGAGAAAAAAGTAGAAAAATATTCTCAACTAGTATGTAATAGATGCAGGGTATACCAAAGTTGGCGCTATAAGATTAACTATGATAACAGCATGTTTGGATGGTCGTTACCTATTGTATGTAACAATGGAAACGATATAATCCATACAAACGTTATGTTCATCAAAACAATAATACAATACAAGTAATACAAAACGATCCAGTATGTTATATGTAAAAGACCGTTCAAATAAACAAGCTATAACTTATCATTTATCAAGCCCTTTTTGGTATTACTTTCAAAGAGAGGGCTTTTCTGGCAGTCGTTCCCATGCTTTCATCCATGTTGATAGATTTAGGAGAGACGCAATCAGGAAGCTCCCATTCGAACTCATGAAGCAACGATCCCAGAGCGAAATGCATCATTCGATGGCCTAAAGGCAAACCAACACATATCCTCCGTCCAGCACCAAACGGAATTAGCTCATAATGCTGACCCTTCACGTCCAATTTTGACCCAAGAAACCTCTCGGGCTTGAAACTCATAGGATCTTCCCAACATTCAGGATCTCTTCCAATCGCCCAGGTGTTTACCAGGACTCTAGTGCCTTTTGGTATGTCGTATCCCATGAACTTGGTGTCTTGAACCGTCTCTCTTGGGATCAAGAAAGGGAGAGGAGGATGTAAACGAAGTGATTCTTTGATTACAGCTTGCATATAAGGGAGATTGTCAATATCACTTTCTTCAAACTTCCTGTTTGGTCCTACTACTTCTGATATCTCTCTTTTCACTTTGTCCATCGCTTCTGGATGGCGCAGAAGCTCTGTCAGTGCCCATTCTACGCTGCTGCTAGTTGTCTCTGAACCGGCTAAAAACATTTCCTATTATTTCATACATAATATGTCAGAACGGAAAATGTAAAGAGTGAATCCAACCGGTTATTTCTATATGGATACCAAAAAGACTTACAGTAATTTTTCAATCAAATTAGTTATAATTGAAGTGGAAAACAATAGTAGAAGATAAGAAATGAAGACAAGTGGGGCTTGCTCAAGTGGTTGAACAGCTCTACCATCAACCGGTACCAGTTGAGGGTGCGAGTCATGCTGGAGAGTAAGTGGAACACTATTAGTCCACACGAAGGAGGGTGAGGCGGGATAAAGAAAGGATAAAAAATGAAAGGTTTAGGAATGAGGACCATAAATTATTGCCTAAACATAACGGAGTTTTCTGTTCCAAATACAACTAATTGAAATGAAAATCGGTAGTGTTGAAGAATTGAAGTCTAGAGATATACAAAAAAAAAAAACTTACCAATATGAAAACTTTCATCTGATGTTCTGATAGTTTATCTGGTTCATCTTTTCCATTACCCTCAAATTCAAGCAACACACCCAAGAAATCTTTCCCCTTGTCCTCACCCTTCTTTCGTTCTTCCTTGCGTTCCTTGAGAAAAATAGACACGATTTCCATGGCCTTCCCCATGTCTCGTGTCATCTTTTTTCTCAAATTTTGTAAATCAAACTTTCTAAGAAATGGAAATATATCGGAAACATTAGGGATACCTGACCATTCCATGATTCCCTTCATGGCGTTAAAGAACTCCGAGGCCTCCCCGGATTCTGGATCAGCCAAGTCTTTCGACAGAATCAGATTCCCTAGCATATTAAACGATGCTAGGAACACATAACGCGTTACCTCAATCCCACCTCCTTTTTCAGCAGAATTCGCTGCTTTCTCTATCCATTTTAACATGTTGTCCACACATTTTCGCCTTACTGGCACTGTTTCAGTGATCTTTTTGTGTACAAACATATCCACAGTACATATACGCCTTAGAAAACGCCAAAAGGGGCCATAGGGGGCTAAAGCCGGAGACCCCTGAGGGTAATTGTGTGGTAAATTTGCATCGCCGATTGCTCGATTTGCAAAGGAAATGTCATGGTTCTTGAATAGTTCTGCAGCAGTCTGAGCTGTTTGAACAACCATAATGTTGGATGAGGTGCCAAGTTTTAACCACAAAACTGGACCATATTTCTGCTTTAGACTAGCCATTTTTTTGTATGGTTCAGTTCCTAATTCAAACATGTTACCAAAAATTGGTAATCCTGGTGGTCCTGGAGGTAATTTGTTGGAACATTTACTAGTCTTTTTCTTAGAAAAAAATAGGATAAAAGCTGGTAACAAAATGATTGATGAGAAAAACAGATAGCTCCATTCCCATTCCATTTCTGTACAAGCTTTTTCTTTTGGTGACTTACTTGGTTTGCAATAAATTTATGTGATGGAAGCTCTTATTTATAATGTTATTAGTTTAGGTGTACGCGTCTCGCGTGTGGTCTCAATTATACTAAATAAGATATTTGTTTAAATAATAAAGATAAATATAATAATTAAATTTAATATTTTTTGGAGAATTTATTTAATTAAATCTAACCTTTGTCCAAAAAAATTGTCAAAATCTATCGACATTCATCTACCACCTGTAAACTGCAACAAAATAATACGATGATAGAGACATCAAAACAACATAATTAAGTCTAACCTTTACCCAAAAAAATTTCTCAAAGTCGGCTGACACTCATACCATATGTAAACTATAACTAAATAATACGACAATAGAGATATCAGTATAATACAACTAAACTTAACCTTTGCACACACAAAAAAAATCTCAAAATAGAGATATAAAAATAATACAATTGAACCTAACCTTTACCTAAAAAAGAATCTTCAAAGCCGACCGACATTCATCTGCCACCTGTAAATTACTTGAATAAAAATAAAGAAGATATATATATATATATATATATATATATAT
>NC_061120.1:207790853-207856009 GCF_002878395.1 Capsicum annuum
ATAATAATTTTTTTTTATAAAAATATATATTTTATGTAAATAAAATAAACCCTACCCCCTTCTTTCTTCTTCTTCATAGCCCCCATCCCACGCCACCCCACCCCAATTACTTCTTCTTCTTCAGTACAACAGCCCCCCTTCCTCCTCCTCCTTCTTCTTCTTCACATAAAAGCATCCATTTTTCTCTTTCTTTCACCATTGTTGCAAGCTTTTCAATGAATTTTTTTCTTCATCAAATGTAAAATTAACTTGAGCAAATTCAATACTGAACTAAATACAAGTATATGATCACAAAAATATATCAATACATAAAATCTCAAATCCAAATTCTTTCACATTAACCAAAATCCAAAATTCCAAAACTCTCAAATTTTTAATTTTTTACTCAAAAATGTCTACAGAAATGGTATAAACAGTCCGAAATTCAGAAATGGCAAAGATAGTATTCACATGACATGAAATTCTTGGCCAAGAATCAAACTTGTTCATTAATCTTGAACCCTTTTGATTATCGAAAAATAAAATTTTGGAACAATTAGGACTTGATAAGAAGGAGATTACAAAGAAACGGGGTAAGGGTATGAAGAAGATAAAGAAATAAAGTGTTGGGGGGTGGGGGGTGGGGGTGGGGAAGAGGAGTGACGATGTTCTTCTGATGAAGAAGACGAAGTTATGCCCTTGACTTCTTATATATATATAACAATAAAGTAGGCCTTTTTCTAAAAAAAAAAAATCACTCACTTTTTTTTTTCGCCATGTCAACTGTAAAGGGTGAATTTAATTCACTTAAAAATTGTTAAGGGAATAAATAAATAAAAATTAAGTTTAATTACTAAAATAAATTTGGAGGACGAATTGAGAGGGAAAAGATGTCTTTTTCTCTTAAATAAAATAACTCACCATTCAATCAATCAAGTGCATTGTTCAATCCAATATATAATTTAGGAGAAACCAAAATATTTAGCTTAAAAAGTGTAACATTAACTTAAAAGGCGTCTATTAAATAAATAAATAATTCATCCCCTCAATCATCAGCAATGGTAACTCTTTACTCCCTTCCTTCCTGTGTTTTTATATATTTTCTTTTATTTTTTAAATTTGAACCATACAAATTTTTATTAATATTTTAAAATATATTTCTTAATCAAATTAAAAAAATATATAATTTATAGTACTTTTTATATAATTTTTGATATTTAAAATTAAGTTTAAAAAATTAATCTAATCTAATATAATCTAATTTAACTTTAGAACTTAATCAAATTGGCTCACGAAAAATAAAAGAAATATATAAAAAAGAATGAAAAAAGTACATCACTCGATTACTAATGAATATAGATGTCAGATGGAGGTGCTCGGAAACCCAATGATCGTGCACAACTTTAGGGAGCAAAACAGGATTGCAGATGCACCAGCTAAAAAAGGGCGGAAGAAAGTCTTTAGTGTTATGCAGGCAGGGTTTTATTAAGTTCAAATCAAACTAAATCAAATCAAATATTCTCTTCATTTCATTTTATCCATCTCAGATTGAGATTACACATTTATTAAAAAAATAATGATTGATAATATAATTTTACCATTTTATTTTTTTTAATTGTGTCTTATTATTAATTTCAATATTGATGGATAACTAATAACAAGGAGTAATCAATTACATTAAAAGTATAATGGAAATAAAAAATTATCTTGTCTTGATAAGTGAAAAAATACAAGTAAAATAGGACATCAAATTAAAAAATTTGAGACGAATAAAATGAGACGGAGAAAATACTACATTAATCGGTTTGATGTGATTTTTTGAGTCTGAATCAGTTTTGACCAATGGCCAACTCGTGTCGTGAACACCCAACCTGTCACATTAAAGCCTTTTCCTCTATCCTAGTGTAGAAAGAAAAATAATTAGCAAAAAAGCAAATTAAATGCTTGCTTGAAGAAGTATACCAAGAAAAAATAATTAGCAAAAAGAAAATTAAATGATTGCTTCTAGAAGTAAGAAGTATAGTGATACTCTGATGTTCATTTTTATTTGTCCAATATTGATTTATCACATTCTTTAATAAACAAAAAAACTAAAATGAAAATTTTGATATATCATGCTCAGAATATAATAAATTCTATATTTTTGGAAAACACATTAAAAAATGACTATAATTAATAATAAGATAAATTATCTCTTAATTTTTTAAGTTGATCAAATAAAAAAGTACATAAGTTTATAATACGAGGAAAGAGTATTGAAGTATTCAATTCAAGGAGGGGCCATGAATGTGTTTTGAACTTATATGGGACAATTATGGGCCACTATATTTAATGCTATGTGACAGAAATAGAAGGGATGAAAAAGCAAAATTTGCTTGCATGTTTGTGGTGAATCATACATGGTATTATTAGAGCACTTTGAGTTCTTCTAGATGGAAAAGAAAAAAAATGTATGCAAGATCCATTGCACGAGGTTTGGACTTTGAAGAGGGGGTTATAAGTAGGCGAAACTAATTTCCTTCCCTAAAAGGACAGCTTGGTGTATTAAGTTTCTGCTATGCGCAGGGTTTAGAAAAGACTCGATTATAAGGGTTATTGTACGCAACTTCACTTTACATTTTTGTAAGGGGATATTTTCAAAGTTTGAACCTATGACCTATTGGTCATATGACAAGAAGTTTATCAGTTACTCCAAGATTCCTTTTAATATTGTTGCCTAAAGTCAAATTTTAAGAATAAGCTTCAAAGTAATCTGAAGGTTGTTTTCTAGCTATTTGGATGTAATATAATTAGTTAATTTTTTTCTAAATATTTTCATATATTTAAATTCTTATAGAATAGCAATAATATATCCAACAATATCTTAATTTATAGTCCTATCTTTCTTGTTCAATTATCCACAAGTCATGTCGAGCTGATAAGACTTAAAACTATCTTTATTGTTTATTCTACATATTCTGTTAAATCACTGGACATTAGAATATAAACTTTGTTGATTTCATGAATGGGACTGATTGCATAGATACATCTCTGTATAAAAATTCCTAAATAATAATTCTCACATTATTTATTGACTATAAAATGATAGTGGATATAATCAAAACACTCCTAAACCTTACTCCCTCCATTTAAATCCACTAACCTATTTTGATGTGGCATTTAGTTTAAGAAAATAGAAAAAAAAATTTAAATTTTATAATTTTAAATTAAAAATATATCAAAATACTTTTTAATATTATGATTTTAAACATGCAATATGAGAAGTTGAAATTAAAGAGTTATTGAAAGGAAAAAAACCATTCTTTATTACGGGGAACATATATATACAATCTATTATTAAACATTAAAATTGAGGCCTCGAGGGGATGTAGCTCAGATGGTAGAGCGTTCGCTTAGCATGCGAGAGGTACGGGGATCGATACCCCGCATCTCCAATATTCCCTTACATTACTTTCTTTTTCGAAAAAGTTTACAAACCACAAATTCATTTTACTTAACACTTTGTTTGTCGAAAAAGTTTACAAACCACAAATTCATTTTACTTAACACTTTGTTTGGATGGTGATTTGTCATCGTTTCATAATGTACGTTATTATATGATATGATATAGTACAATACAGTATAGTATAATGTTTGGATAAATTGTATCATTTATTGTTGCTTAATGATAGTTTTACTATTTAGTTTGATAGTATGGTATTGTATTGTAATTGGTAAATTTACTAAAATGCTCTTAATTATTATAAATGTTAAATTTATCAATAATAATTATTAATAAAATAATTTTCTTCTTACTAATTTATCATAATTATGTCATGTAGATACATTAAGTTATTAAATTCATATAAATTCTAACAAAGTCAATAAAATAGTAGATCAAATAAATATAGCCGAATTTATTTTTTATAGTAACAAATTTCATTTCTTTTTTATGTTTTGAGACGTGACACCGATGACAAGTACAAATTTTGTATGCATTTTTTGTGTATCCTCCACGCGTGTTTGGTATGGAATCCCAAATAAAAATATTTTTCAAGAAAATCAATTGTTTCTTACTTATTTTCTTGTGTTCATAACACAAATAGAAAAAAATTTCTAAAAGCATTTGTATATATTTAACACAAAATAATAAAAATGTATATAATAAAGGATGGCGAACTTAAAAAATTAATTTTTTTAAAAGAAATATTTTGAGGTGGGGGCAGTGGAGTAGCGGTCAGGATAGGGATAGGGATAGGGGTGGGGATAAGAAAAAAGTTCTATTCCTTTAAAAAAAAATAAAAAAATTATATCTTTTTTTTAGGACAGGGGGCTGAAAGGGGGTGGGGGTGGTGTAAGAAAATTTTCTTAAAAATTTAAAAAAAAAATAAAAAAAAAAATTGATAAGGGGAGAGGGGCTAGTAAGTAGGTGGTGGGGGTGGTTTGGAAATGAGGGTCGAATAAGAACAAGTTTTTAAAATATTTTTAAAAAGAAATAAAAAAATGGATAGGGGTGGGGTCGGGGTCGGGGTCGAGTCGGTTGGGGAGAGGCTGGTGGGGTTGGATGTCGGAGTAGGAGATGGAGTTAAATAATACAAGGTGAAGGATAAAATAAGATTATATAATATTAAGTAACGCTATAATTGAAAAAAAAATAAACAAACCATGAGATACCACCAAATCGATGATTACATAAAATGAGGATTTTCATGATTATCAAATCATGAAATTAAATCATACTATACTATATATTTTAAGAAACAATCAAAACAAATATGGTTATCTTAAAAAATATACTATACCATACCATGAAAAATCATCATCCAAACAGAGGGTAAAAGTTCGGGTACGGGGATCAATACCCGCATCTCCATTTTTCCCTTTCATTACTTTCCTTTTTGAAAAAGTTTACAAACCACAAATTAACTTATAGTGCCACACTTTAAAATAATTATATAAATCTTTAATTTTACTTTAAAACTCAGGTACAACATAGAATGTAATATATCCGTGTAAATTAAGTTGTGTATTTGAAAGAATGTAATATACCCATGTGGAATGTAATGTATGCGAAAGAATGTGATGTGTAAAATTAAGTAATGCATTTGAAAGAATGTAATATGTCCGCATAGATTAAATTTGAAATTTTTAATAATTTTTTTTAAAAAAATTGAGATAAAAGTAATTAGCTTCAAAAAGGTTGAGATTTATGTAGCTTTTTAA
Source organism: Capsicum annuum (assembly GCF_002878395.1). NCBI lineage: Eukaryota > Viridiplantae > Streptophyta > Magnoliopsida > Solanales > Solanaceae > Capsicum > Capsicum annuum. The sequence continues at coordinate 207,796,035 of NC_061120.1, forward strand.
TCATATTTTAAGTATCTCGGGTCCATGATTCAGGAAAATAGAGAGATTGATGAGGATATCTCCCATCGTATTGGGGCAGGTAGGATGAAGTGGAGGCTCTCCTCGAGAGTGTTGTGTGATAAGAAGGTGCTGCTCAAACTTAAAGGCAAATTCTACAGAGTGACAGTCCGTTTCGTCATGCTGTATGAAGCGGAGTGTTGGCCAATGAAGAACTCCTATATCCAAAAATTGAAGGTGGCAAAAATGAGGATGTTGCGTTGGATGTGTGGGCTTACTAGGAGTGATAGGTTTAGGAATGATACGATCCGGGAAATGGTTGGAGTGGCTTCGGTGGAGGAAAAAATGCGGGAAGTTCGGTTGAGATGGTTCGGGCATGTAATGAGGAGGGACACAAACGCCCCAGTTCATAGGTGTGAGAGGCTTGCTTTAGATGGTTTCAGGCGGGGTAGGGGTAGGCCGAAGAAATATTGGAGAGAAGTGATTAGACGTGACATGGAATAGTTACAGCTTACTGATGACATGACCCTAGATAGGAAGGTTTGGAGGACTCGAATTAGGATAGAAGGCTAGTGCCCGTGGGTGGGTCGTAGTTAGTAGTTAGGTGAGCTTTGGGGTGGAGGTATGAGGGTGGGGGTGCCTTTGATTCGTTAGGATAGGGTATTACTATGTGGGTGTCTTATCTGCTATTTCATCTTATTTCTGTTATTCCATTTTGTTGGATGCTTTATTATGCATTTGTTTATTATTCTTTGTCTTGAGCCGGGGTGTCTATCGGAAACAGCCTTTCTACCTCTCTGGAGGTAGTGATATGAACTGCATACATTTTACCCTCTCCAAACTCCACTGTGTAGGATTACACTGAGTTTGTTGTTGTTGTTCTTTAATCAGATTTTAGATTTTAGTGGGCCTTTTGTGACCATGTATAGGCGCACATCCTTGCTAATAGCTGGGCCTTGGACCCTATAATTTTCATTTGACAGAAAATTATCTGAAAAATTTACGAAACCAAAGAAAGAACAATATTATTTCACTGCTGCAAAATGGTCTAACATTTGGTTTTTCAACGGTCAATTTGACTAAAGAAAGAAAATAAAAGATAACTTTTTCTCTTTTAAATGTGGACACAATATAACTTCTTATATAGTTATATAGAAGTAGAAAAAGAAAATGGATGAGATAGAACACAATGATAAAGATTAATGGAGATATGAAGAGATTTCATTTAGTGGACATCCATCTAATAATATATTTCATAACATTGACTGAGTAATGAGAATGCATTATAACCAAAATGCATCTAATTATTATATGCTGTCTTGTATCCCGCATCTCCATTTTTTTTTCTTTTCACTTCTTCACATTACTATACTAATAATCTTATCAATATCTATATGATATTTTATAGTATCTTTTATTTAATTATATCTCGTTCCATATTTTGTATGTATTGAAAAAGTAATGTATCTGAGAAACTGTGTATTCGAAAGGTAATGTATTCCAAGAAATTTGTGCGTCAGATTATGTATTATGAGTTAACTAATATATGTATGTTGAATTAATTATAGTTATGATACATAACAACCAACCAACTAACTTATGTATCATTATTTAATTATGGGTATAATACAAAATTATTTGATGTTACATATTCTGTTTCAACAACGCAATATATCCGAAGAAAGGTAATGTATTCCGCAAGTAATTTTTTGATATTTTATGGATAGGGAGTATTAGCTTATACTGTTTATACTATTTTTTTGCTCATATTTTAGAACTTTGAGGGCCTTTTGTAGCAATATATGGGCTCACATCCTTACTTGTTTCTGGTCCTTGGGTCCTTGGCCTAATGACTCAAGCCCAAAAGGCTTAACCAAGTATGAATGGCCTATTCATGACAACTAGCTTCGTTTTTGTAAAAAAACAGCGATATTTTTTTGTTTTATTTTTTCAAAATATTGCAGCATTTTCTTTTTAAAAGGTAGCAAAATACATTATATTTACGTGCATGAAAAATCTAATTCTACTTGAAATACTCTAACACTCTCATTAACTTATAAGCCTATAAGGTATGCATGATATAGGTTTAGTTATCATTCCATCTTTTTTGTATTGGATAAAAATAGGACATGACAACTAGGCAAATCAAGAGATGACACATGACAAATGGGATATACTAGATATGAATCAGCATAAGTAAGCAACGGGTTTAGCACTCGAATGTGGCTAGTAGGACTGTAGGAGGGGTCTTGTTCATGGAAGATCGGGAGTCAAGCTACAGACAGAGGTGGCACAATAAATTTAGTGGCCTAAAGTCAAATTTTAGTATGAAATCTTAATTTAAAAATAAATAAATAATAATACTTAACACTCCCCTCCCCCCGCCCTCCTCTCCCCCTCCTTCTATGTATATATGCAAAGTCGTTGCAAGAGAAAATGAGAAGGCATAATTTGCTTCATTTATTTCAATTATCAAATGTAAATGATCCGTAAAGAGTCATAATCAAAGAACGTAAGAATCTAAAAGTGTAATTTATATTATCTAAAAAAAAGGGGCAATGGGACTACCATTAATAAGTTCAAAAGTCTTCTTTTTTAGTATACTTACTTCATATCAAAGTACTTGTCATGCTCTGTTTTAAACTGTCAAACTATATACACCGAAAAATTGCAATTTATAGAGCTTTAGATGTAATTTGTGAATATCTGATGTTTAATTTTTATATGTTAAATTAAGTTAATCTAATTTAGCTTCAAAAATTATTCAAATTAACTTTCAAAAAGTGAAATATACCAAGTATTTTGAATGAAAGGAGTAATTATTTGTAGGTTTTACCCTATTTTTTTTTTAAATAATGAATAAATAATATGTACACGTACAATTAGAAGAAAATGGAGGCCCCAAAAACTCGGAGGCCTGAAGCATTTGCTTCACTTGCTTTACATAATAGTCGGCCATGGCTACAGAGTTTCGGTCTCTCAACTCAGCCCATTCGAATTCAAAAGTTGGGTCGTGGATGTCTGTAGCTAGTCAAAATAAAGTCAAGAATCCAACCATTTTATTAATTTTAATATTGAATTATGCACCCAAGGGTGTGGCTTAGAGATTTAATGAAGTTGGATTGAGCAACATGAGGTTTCAGATTCAATTCCCAACAGAAACAAACACTAGGTGATGTCTTCTCATTTATTCTAGCCTTAGTGGACAGAGTTGTCTGATACCTGATGCTCGTGGAAGGTGACAACTATCCCCGTAAAAGTAGTCAAGGTACACGCAAGTTGGCCCGAACATCAAAGTTATAAAAAGATATATATATATATATATATATATATATATATATATATATATACCAACATATTATTATTGGTAAAAAATTATTTAATAAACTACCAGGAGCTTTAGGAAGAAAAATAAAAGATAGATGGTACAAAAGAGATGGTGCAATTCAAAGTCCAAATGTTAAATGGACCATAGGGCATAAAATACAACATGTAATGGATATCTTGACAGAAAAATGTACAAACATACAAATACAAAACAGTTAAAGAAAAACGAAATGAATTTTTGTAAATCCATTATATATACAACCCAAAGCTATGATAATGACCAAAGAAAACCTAAACGGTGTAAAAGGAAATATGATCAAAGACTATATATGCGAAAGAGATATTTCTTGCGTAAATCAAGAGCTACAAAATCATACTTAAATAGAGATAGACATGTCAGAAAATATAGGAATGATAGAAATTATAAAAATAAACTAGAATGTTATACATGTGAAAGCATAGATCATTTAGCAAATCTATGTCTCAAAAGAAATAATAGTAGAACTTGACATTCTCAATTAATAGAAGACTTTCAAGAGACCTTATTAAATGTAGATGAATATATGTTAGACAATGAAAGTATATGCTCTATAGTAAGCTTTGATTTAAATGGTAATGTTAAATTTGATTCTTCAGACTCAGAAGAAGATAATTTAGTAAATGAAATAGGACGAGAAACAGATGATTTAAGTTTAAATGATTTATTAATTAATAACCTAATGAACATTACACAAGAATGTAAACACGATTTTTAAAAATACAAGGAAATAGACAATAACCAATGTAGAATATGTAACTGGTACCCTAATAAAAAAAATAGAGCTAAATGTAAAAAATGTTATGTAGAAGCATGTGTAAATTGCATAGAAAATATGTTAAAAATAAAAATAGGACCAGATGGTGAACAAAGACAAGTAACAAATCAACTTATCAACCTAAGAGTAGCAACTGTAGAAGCTAGAGTAACTGATTTAGAACAAAGAATAATTACATTAGAAAAAAGAAAAATCATAATAAATGAAGAAATAGATACACAAAAAAACAGTGCATTTAGAACAATCGGAAACAAAACTTATGAATGTAGAAGAAAATAGTAGTTTAATATGTAATGAAGATAAACACTTCTCTACAATAAAGGTATTAGTAAAAATCAGAATCCAAGACATAGAAAAAAAATTTTTAGCTTTAGTTGACCCAGGATGTACAAGTTGCTTAATTAATAAAAGAATAGTACCACAACACATACTAAAAACCTTTAAAAAATCAATAACTGCAATGCAAATGGATGGATTACATAATGTTTATAACTATTACATAGAAAAAGCATAAATAAGTTTTTTAAATATATGTAATGAATTTTACAAGCCTACTTATAATGTTCATAAAATACTAACTAGAGATTTAAATATAAACACAAATTTTAGAATTGGATTACATTTCTATAAACAAAATAGAAGGGGACTAATTCTTAACCTAACCTAATTCTTAACAACTTCTTCTTTAATCACACCCCGGATTATTTATCTGGCAACTAAATTTCATCCTTTGATCTTTTGATTTCGGCGGACTACTATGGCCCGGACTCCTAGGAATTTACAGGTTAATCCATCGTTATTATTAAGAAGTTAAAAGATTAACCATATACTAAGGATAATAATAACAATGTTTAATTTATATTTAATTTACACGATGCATATAAACAAAGCATTGTTAAAATATAAACTTATTTTTGGGGGAAAAAATAAAGCATAAATAAGAACTTACATGAAGTAACTGAGAGAGAGGTTTCCCTTTCGGGAACCCCTAAGGACTTTTCAACAGAAACTTGAAGGTTTTATTAAAACACACTTAATATTATACAAGCTTGGTTACATACCGAGGAAAGATTAATTTTGGTGAAATGATTTTTATCATGAAGGAGGATGGAGAGAAAGTTTTTCTTCCTTAGTTTTTTTTGAATTCTTTGATTCTATCTTTCTACTACTAATACTAGAGCCTTATATAAGCCTCAATAAAGAAAAGGAATGGACTACAACACACTACGTGGCCTTATAACAAATGGCCGACATTAACAGATAAGGAATCTTAATAATGCAAGTCGGGTATTCGTTGGGCCCCATCGTTACACGCATTATTATTCCTTTTATCAGACGCGTGCTTCAACAGTTTTTCTTTCTTTTGGAAAATAAAACTGTCCTAGTCTAGAGGAAGAAATAAATGATTTGGGCCTTCATGCCCAAATCCATCACCCTGTCCTAGTCTAGATATTGGACTTTCGGCCCGTCTTCCACTTGTCCTAGCCTATATTTTGAGCCTTTGGCTCGAGTATCGCTCCACCTGTATTAAATTTACAACTTTGGCTTCGAGACCCAAATGAATGAATAAATAAATAAATAAGTAAATAAATAAATAAAAGACGACAATAAATATATAAAATGAAATAATAAATGAGATTTTTGTCTCTTAACCGCTTCAAAGATGGAACTTTAACCCATTCTTCTTCTTTTGACTCTTTACACCCATATGCCGCGGAAAATGCTTTAGACTTCTTTTGGGCTTTGACTCAAAAGCTGGGCCCCATTGGCCATGATGAATGCACGAAGGCAAAGTAGTCCGGGTAGGACTCGAATGATTTCCATGCAAAAATAAATGTAAAACACATTAACACATATAAAAGAAAAAGAAAAAGGAGAAAAATGAAGGAAGTCGGCATATGATAAATCAAAACAAAATAGAAAATATAAATAAAATAAATAAAAGATGGTCATTACAATGTCGACCAAAGAATATGAAGAAATTTAATCCATAGTTAACTGTAGACAACGGTATAACAACTTCTTAAATGTTCAAAAGACGATCACAAAAAACAATAGGACATGTTCATATCAATTTAACAGTGAAAGGTGAAATTAAAACAATGGACTTTATATTTGACATAATCTAACGTTCCTCAAAAATGGCAAGAAGATTTAAAAGCACATAGGCCGAGCATGTTACACTTTGGAATAGTCATTTTAATCAAGTAGACATAAGACGAAACCGACTTCGAGAATTCCCATCGAAGGAGAAACCAAAGTATCTAGACGGAAGTTAATTGATTCAACCAAAGATTCATTCTTGGAAGTTAAGCTATACGTTGGGCAATTCAATTTCAATATTTCAGATAGAAGCGAATAAGATTTATCCTTATACATATTCAAAAATCAGACAAGAATCTTTGAGAAATAGAAGAAGGAAGAATTGATGGCGAACATCTTAACCAATGAAATGACCGATCAGGCACTTATAAGAATGATGTACAAATAAGACTTTTACAGATCCAAACCTAAAATACACATGGCTACCTCCAAATGTTATTGCTCAACTAACAATTTTCCAGGAAGGTTAGCAGAAAAAAAAGTTCAAAGAATTTATGACACCACTTCAAAGAATCATAAACATAAAAAAAAAAATTCTTTATAAGCAACAAATCTTCTAGAAAACCTTGCTTAAAAGAGGTGAGATTCCAACATTTGTTCGTGAAACTTGTGCCGAAAAACTAGCGACAATCAGATCCAAATGAACATGGACATTAAACGAGCCAACTAAAAAAGGAAGGAATCAAGTCCAAAACAAAACAGAACCTATTTAGCCAGACTGCTGAGGAGACAACGGATCATTATACAGAATGCTCCAATAAATGAATTTGATAAAGTAATTTCCACAATTCAACTTTAATCGCGCAAATACTACTATCTTTAGGCTACTATTAGGCTTAATACGAGAGACTATGCTAGGTCAGGAAGTCTGTTTTCATATTAAAGCACAACGGGCATACAAACATAAATAAAGATGTCAAGGACACGTTTAAACAAAATGGATTAATAGCAGAAAGAACATTGGCACTGAATAGGGGCATCAAAAGCCTTCAAAGCTTTATCTTACATATAAACAAGTCCTATATCTCAGAATATATTCACTATCATAATGAAAACAGATAACAGTCTTCAGTAACCACACGCACGACAGATTAAAGCAAAAAGAGCTACTAGAACCAAATCACTACAGCAAAAGGGGAACATTTATTCAAACAAGCAGCATAACAATGTGTATCACATGCAAATCCTATGGCTTTCAAAGCCTCTACAACACACAATCCTAACCTTATCCACGCTTCCGACTAAACCACTATCGCTATGAAGAAGAAAATGATAAATTAAAAAGTAAAAGAGTAGATTTACCTCTTTAAGGACAGCAAAATGAGACTCGAGCTTCGTTCAGAATCACAACCACTAGAAAAACATCGTAATCTTCACCTCAAGACTCCAATTAGTTGACAAATCCACGAAGGGAATTTTACTAAAGGGAACCGACTTGTGCTCCTTGAGTTTTCTTTTTCCCCGTTTCTTTTGCTTTCAAAGAGAAGAGAATATCCCCCGACCCTTTTCTCGACCCAAAGGAAAAAATCCTCACCCGAGCTTTCTCAAACAATCTCCCAACACCCAGAACTTCCAAAAAAATTTCCCTTTTTCTTCTCCTAAAACTTCAAATCCAGAAGAAAAAGACCAGAAAAATCCCCTCCCCCCCAACAATGACCCAAATGGGTTTTTATATAGAAGACCGAATTAGGGGTATTTTGGAATTTAAAAAATAGAATATTTTTTGAATTTTTGGGTTCTGGATAAGATTTCCCGTTCAAGATCAGTACTAATTTGAAAATTATCTCCAGCAATTAAAAATAATTAGCCAATAAGGGATGAGGAATCGAAATTCCCTCATGAACCAATCAAAAATTGCCAAAAATGTACGAATTCGTATCGATTATTTCGAGATTCACAGAGTTGAGCCATTGGGGGTGACACCTAGCTTGTTTTCAGAAGGTTCGAGACTGATTTTGTGTCAAATATCAGACTAATCACGTGAGGAGGTACAAATTTGAGTGAAGAGGAAGGCGTTTGGACAAGAACCAACTGGTTTGAGTTTTCTTTGTCGATTTTGGATTAAATCGGGTCGGGTAATGGTTGTCTGGGTTCACCAGATTTTTGGTTGGGGGTTTATCGGATTTAGGTAGTTGACTGGTTGGAATGTATTGAGATGAATGGTGTTGTTTTGAGGAGGAAGAGAGATTAATGAAGGGTATTGGGCCGGGTATTAATTGGTTTTGGGCCTGGGGCGGTAGAGTTGCTTTGTTTGCTTGGGCTGGGGCTGTTTAAGTGTGTTTTTGGAATTAAAATTGGGATATTGAATTACAACTTAGGCCATTTCATTTAAATTCTAGCCAAATTGAATATCGATTGGCTAATTGTATCACAATTGGGGGCAATTTGATTTCAATTGAAGTCAAATTTAATTAATGGACCAAATTGAATTGCAATCCAACACGAATTAAGTGACAAATTAATTCCGAGTTTCTCGATTTGATAAAAATCAAACAAATATTCCTCCAAATACAATAATTTGAGAACAAATCACATTTAAAATCAAGACTTTATCCGTTTGGATTAATTTTCAAGTTTAATCAATAAAGTCTAATTTTGATTAAAAAAATGTTCATTTAAATAACAAAATTTATACAATCTCGTATATGTAAATACGAAAACGTATAATCGTTAATTAAATGATAAAATTAACTCAAACAAATATTTTAAATTGTATTTATTTGAATAAAATAATTGTTGTGATTTTATTTTAAAATTGAAGAAACTCAAAATTAAATTGGGTTGTGGAGGGCAAAAATTAGGTGTTAACAATTGCCCCCTCCCTTTGGGTAGGATGAACGCAAGTAATCTTGGGCAAAGAGAGGTTGACATTCCTAACTTTAGTCCGACCACAAATTTGAATCTGAAAGAGGTTGATTTTCGCACGAGTTTCATGGAGTTATGTCCAGACCTCGGTATGAAGTTTTCTACATATCTCAGGTTACATGAGAATTCAGGCCACTTTTAGTTCATAAAGCTTGATTTTAAGCATAATTTTCAAGAGAATTCACCAGCTATCTTGGTTTTAGAGTTTTTTGGTTAAACTGAGAAGCTGGGGAATAAAGGGATTTGGGGGGAGGGGGCGGGTTGGAATGCAGTCAAGTTTTCTACATAGAGCCCGGCCTACATATCTCTAAAATTTTATGAAATCAGACTGCTTGTAGTTCGACTCAATCGGTAGAAAAGATAGTCTTCTATTTCAGATGATCTTTGGCTCGGGATGAGTGACAAGTTAATGAGTTGTGGAAAAGAAGCTTGTAACCTCTTAACCATGAATGTGTAGCGCTTCATATCCATAGTTAAGAACTTAGCTGGGTATAATTTCCAAAACTCTAAAAAGTTACCCTCGGCATGAGTTTAGAAATATCTCGAAGGTGAAACAGAAATCAGAATATCCTGGAAATACCCACATGCCTTCTAATAGGGGTGTGGTTAGATGGTGGTGGTGATCATCCTTTGGCTCGTGTCCAGAGAGTTTGACGTCTCTCTGTAGACTATGTCCCGTTTTGCTGCTAAGAAAGAGTTCCACGTTCTGCTGCGTTCTACCTGAAGTCGTCCGCACCTATGGTTTTGATTTGATATTTTTATCCTCTCAGATGCTCTCAACAATGCTTCAAGTAAAAATTGTTAGTGCTAAACATAATTCACGAAAGAGGTATGTAGTCTTTTACCATATATCTACGTGAATTGTGGCCTGAAAAATGGAGTCATCTCTTCATGTACCTATTTGGAATGAAATAACTGGCAATAACAAACACAACAACCCTCTTGATTGTTGTATAATTATGATATATGTCTTCAAAGTGAGGTAGCCCTTTTGGACACCGACGATACTTTATGCAGAACGGTCCCTAAAACCGTGTAATCTTGTACTGGTGTGAAAACCCTTTTGGTTACCTATATCACTTGTTGTATGTGGAATGATAACCTCTTCAGTTACAGTCGATGATCGATCTATAAATTTTCCTTAAATTATCAATCTTTGGATAATCTTGCGTATTGTTGGATACGAGGTGACTTACAAATATCCTTTGAATTGCTAGCTTTTAGGTAATCCTGCACATTATCAGACTTTGGATAAGAGATGGCTTACATATATCCCTCCAATCGCTAACTTTTAGGTGTTCCTGCACATCATCTGACCTTGGATACAATATGACTTATAGATATCACTCAAATTACTAGTCCTTGGTAATCCTGCACATAATCGATCTTGGATATGACTCGTCTTATAGAGAACCCTCGGACGTATCAATTTGATAATCTCGCATATTCTCCGGTATGGATTTAGTTGCGACTTCTGGATAACCTCCAGACTATCAATATTTGGGCGATCTTGCACACTATCCGGTTTGGATGTTATTGTGTCTTACAGATGACCTATAGGCTATCAACTCATAGGTGATCTTGTACACTATCCTATTTCAAATAATATGACTTATAGATGACCCTTAAACTGTCAACTTCTAGGAAATCTTATATATCATTCATCCTTAGATAGCGACTTAAAGGCGTCCCTTCAAATCATGTGCTCTTGATGCATTGGGATGCTGATTCATAAATTGATGAGATATTCTCAACGCCAGCGTTTGTGTTTAGCGTGTTAACAGATATTAAATGATGATGATATCCTCGACGCCAACATTTATATCTTGCGTGTAAAAAGATATAAAATGTGATGATATGCTCGACGCTAGCGTTTATGTCTTGTGTATCAACAAATATAAAATACTAATGATATCCTCGACGCCAGTATTTATTTCTTGCTTGTCAACAGATATAAAATAGCCCTCTCGGCGATGATATGAATGGCCCTCTTCGCAATGATATGAAATGACCTTCTTGGAAATGATATAAAATTGCCCTCTCGGTGATGATATGAAATGGCCGTCTCGGCAATGCTATGAAATGGCTCTCTCGGAAATGATATGAATAGCCTTCTTGGTAATAATATGATTAGCCCTCCCAATAATTCTATGAAATAACCCTCTTGGCAATGATGTAAATGGTCCTCGCGAAAATGCTATGAAATGGCCCTCTTGGCAATGATTTGAATGGACCTCTCGTCGATGATATGAAATGGCCCTCTCGGCAATTCTATAAAATGGCTCTCTTGGCAATGATATGAATGGCCCTCTTGGCAATGATATGAATGGCCCTCTCGATAATGCTATGAAATGGCCCTCTTGGCAATGATATGAATGACCCTCTTGGCAATGATATGCATGGCCCTCTCGACAATGCTATAAAATAAACCTCTTGGCGATGATATGAAATGGCCCTCTCGACGATAATATGAAATAATATAAAATGGCCCTCTTGGCGATGATATGAATGGCTCTCTTGGCAATTTGAAGTAGTTTTACCTGAGTTTATTTATCTGTGTCTTGCTTTCTACATGTACCTGTACTTGAAGTAGACAATTAGTAGACACAAAGTTGCTCTCACCCTGTTTGGCTTAAGGTGAATTTTGAGGGCAGTTTTTTGCTCTTTCCCCTATTGAGTGATCTTTGGTTTTTGTATTTATTATGCTAACTTCGTTGAATATACCTGCACTCAAAATATTTAGTAAGCACCAAGTCGCTTTTGCAAACAACTATTTTTAGAAAAATTCTAAATACAATATTCATAAAGAAAATAAGACGTCTTTGTTTGTCCTTTATGATCTCAAGAAATGAGATGGGCTATTCAAAAGGTCATTGATAAATAGGTGTTAAGCCCATTTTTGGGCTACCAAAAGTACCGTTCTTAAGCATTATATGCTTTGGCATGGCTCCCGACTTGCTTGGAAATTTTTCGAAAGAATTGCTCATTTTTGTGTATCGATCCCTACATCCATAGAAAAATAATTAGTTTGAATAAAACTACTCCGTGTTGACTTTTTTGTCTGCTTGGTTTGCTTCTCGCCATCTTTCAGGTGTCCCGTCACATTGGTATATCCACCTTGGGTCCCTACTCCCATAGACGCCCAGGCAATCACTAAGTAAAAGATTTGTAAAGATTTTTTTTCAAAAGTAGTCTTATCCTTAGCAAATAGTTTCGAAAGTATCTGTAAAAACTTTAGAAAATCTCTGTCAGTCATGTCATGTACTAGCTCAACGAACGTCTTCCTCGTGGTTTTGAATATTTCCGACGGATGATTTCTAAAACTCATGATCATTGTTGTAGAGTTCTTTAAACAGTTCTATCATAGACAGTAATCTAATCTTCCTAGACTTTGTCACAGTTGGTGGCTTCAAAAGCGTTGCTTTAACCTCTCGTGCCGGGGAATTTGAAATATATTTCAGTATTTAGTGGAAATTTTAAGGCCTCCCTCAAAATTCTGCCCTAGTTTAAAGTTGTCTGATTTATGATATCAACTCGAGAAGATTCAAAGTTTCTGTTGGTCTTCGTTCCCTTGTTGGATATCGATCTTCTCTTATGAATTTTCAAAATTCCTTCTCAAAAATTCTGCCCCAGTTTCTATTTCCTGGGGTTATATGACCGAGTCGTTGGGGCACCTACATATCCCATTGAAGCAGGAATCAGGTCAAATGTAGTCTAGGACTACGCTAAGGATATATAGAAAAATCTAATGGGTTGATCGAAGCCGACATAGGCCGTCTACGTATCCCTTTTGTTGGGAATTCTCTTTTCATCAATCAACATGAGTTGTTCACAGCGAGCACGAACCCATTCTTCATTACTTAATCCGACTTCCTGAATAATCCTCAGAGAAGGTATTTCAACCTTAGCAGGTATCACAGCTTTATTCCCATAAACCACTAGATAAGGGGTCGCCCCGGTGGAGGTTCGAACTACTGTGCGATACCCTAGCAAAGCGTAAGGCAATATCTCATGCCATAATCTATCATTTTCGATCATCCTTCTAAAGATCTTCTTGATGTTCTTATTGGCATCTTCCACAGCTCCATTCATCTGTGGACGGTACGCGGTCGAGTTGCGATGCACTATTTTAAATTGATCACAAATCTCATTCATCAAGTGACTATTCAAGTTTGCCCCATTATCAGTAATGATCGATTCTGGCACTCCAAATTGGAAAATCAAGCTATTCCTGAAGAAATCTGCAACCACTTTCTTAGTGACGGCTCTATATGAAGCAGCTTCGACCCACTTAGTAAAGTATTCAACAACAACCAAAATAAATCTATGCCCATTCGATGCCGGTGGCTCTATTGGTCCAATAACATCCATGCCCCAAGCTACGAAAGGCCAAGGTGAATTCATCGCATGAAGATCATGTGGAGGCATTCGAATTAAATCTCCGTGTATCTGACATTTTGGACACTTCTGCACATACCTGCTACAATCATTTTCCATAGTCATCCAGAAGTTACCGGTTCTCAGGATCTTTCTTGCAAGGAAAAACCCGTTCATGTGGGGCCCGCAAACCCTAGCGTGTACTTCTTTTATCAATTTATTGGCTTCTACAGTGTCGACGCATCTTAAGAATCCCAAATCTTGAGGCCTCCTAAAAAGGATTTCCCCACTTGGAAAATAGTTATTCATCAAACGCCGGATTGTCTTCTTTTGGTTGTTACTGGCCTCTTCAGGATATATTCTAGATTCTAAATACCTTTTGATGTCATAATACCATGGCTTTCCATCAGGCTCCTCTTCAATGTGTGTACAATGCGTGGGTTGCTCCTTCAAGCTTATTTCCAAATAATCAATGTAACTCTGATCTGGGAGCTGAATCATGGAGGATATAGAGGCCAAAGCATCAGCAAACTCATTTTGTATCCTTGGGATATGTCTGAAATCAACTTCTTTGAATTTTCCACATAATTACTGCACCAGCTATACACAAGGAGTAATCTTGGAATTTTTTACCGGACATTCTCCCCATACCTGATGAATAAGTAAGTCTGAATCCCCGATGACTAGCAATTCACGAACACCTATATCAAGTGCCAATTTTAGATCTAAGATGCAAGCTTCATATTCGTCCATGTTATTGGTGCATGGGAAATGCAACTTAGCAGTTACCGAATAGTGTTAACCCGTTTATGACACCAAAACTGCTCCAATTCCTGAAACTTTGAAGTTGACCGCCACATCAAAGAATAGTCTCTATTCGGGGTAAATTTTTATAATGTCTTCTCCTACGAATAAAATTTCCTCATCTGGGAAATAAGTATGAAGTGGCTCATATTCATCATTAACCGGATTCTCTGCCAAATGATCTGCTAAAGTTTGCCCCTTGATTGCCTTTTGAGTTACATACACAATGTCAATCTCACTCAGCAATATTTGCCATTTGGCTAGCTTTTCCGTGGGCATGGCTTTCTGAAATATATACTTCAATGGATCCGTTCTCGAGATGAGGTATGTTGTGTATGACGATAGATAATGCCTCCACTTTTATGTGGCCTAAGTCAAAGTGCAACATGTCCTTTCTACGAGAGTATAACGGGCTTCATATGGCATAAACCTTTTACTCAAGTAGTAGATGGCTTTCTCTTTCCTACCGATCTCATTATGTTGCTCGAGGACACATCCCAAAGTATTTTCTAAGACTGATAGGTAAAGCAGCAATGGAATTCTTTCTCTAGGCGAAACAAAAATCGACGGTGCAGACAAATATTCCTTGATGCAGTCAAAAGCTCTCTGACATTCTTCTGTCCATTCATTTAATGCATTTTTCTTCAACATCTTGAGAATTTGCTCGGATATACTGTTGACTGAGCAATGAACCTGCTAATGTAATTCACACGGTCCATGAAACTCATAACCTCCTTCTTGATCCTCGATGGTGACAAATCCTGAATTGTCTTGATTTTGGATGGGTCTAGCTCGATCCCTCTCCTGCTGACTATGAATCCCAGTAACTTTCCGATGGCTCACCAAAAGCACACTTAGCAGGATTTAACTTAAAATTATACTTTCTTAATCTATTGAAGAATTTCTCCAGATAGGTCATATGATTCGAACTCTCGCGGGATTTGATAATTACATCATCCACGTACACCACAATCTCTTTATGAATTATATCATGAAAAATTATCATCATAGCCCTCATATATGTTGCACCCACATTCTTGAGACCAAAAGGCATTACCCTGTAATGATAAACACGCCAGGGCGTAATAAAAGTCATCTTTTCTGCATCTTCTTCATCCATCAATATCTGATGATACCCGATAAAACAATCAATGAAAGACTGCATTTCATGTTTTGCACAATTATCAATGAGGATATGGATGTTGGGTAGTGGAAAATTATCTTTAGGACTAGCTCTATTCAAGTCTCTATAGTCAACGCACATTTGAATCCTGCCGTCCTTCTTCGGCACTGGGATAATATTGGCTAGCCATGTCGGATATTTTGTGACCTCTACAACCTTAGATTGGATTTGTTTTGTCACTTCTTCCTTGATCTTTAGACTTAAATCTGGCTGGAATTTCCTCATTTTTTGCTTGACTAGATCAAACTCGGGATTTATCGGCAACTTATGCGACATAATGCTGGTGCTCAATCCCGGCATATTATCATAGGACCAAACAAATACGTCAATGTATTCTCGCAACAGGTGAATGGGCTCTCTCTTTTGTCCTTCCGCCAGGTGGACACTGACACTTGTTTTTTTGATTTCATTATGATCTCCCAGGTTGACTGTTTCAGTTTCCTCTAGGTTGGGCTTCTCCCGGTTCTCAAACTCTTCTATACCTTCAACTAATTGTTTCTCATCACCTTCCTTCTAATCATCACCATTCCCCTTATTTTGTTTGTCTAAGCTTTTACATGACATGACATTGGCAGGTTTTGAGTTACTGTTACTGTAGTAAATAAACAAACCAAGTTAGATGATAATAAGATAATAATAAAATATGCGAATAGTGGTGTTTCAAAAAATAATTTTTTAAAAAATAAAGGAAGGCCTTTTCATTGAAATTTGAGAGATAATTACAAACTATGGCTCATGACTCGCGCAAACACAAGCCCATAACTTTTGAAAGCAGTAAAAATATGAAAGGGAAATTTGAGATGTAAAGGGTGGATCGCGGGGCCTCCTCCGGATCATCACCGATTTTAAAAACTATTAGTAATTGGCCTTTCATCTACCACGATGGGTGACGGGTTATGAATAGAGTGGAGGTTCAGTTTTGCAAGGCCTCCCCTGGTGTAATCTTCTTCACCCCACTGGACTTTGGGAAATCTTCTGGTACAACATTGCATTCCTCGAATAGATTTTCTATCCCATCCCCAAGACCATCATTATTCGACATCTCACGTATGGAAAATGACTGGTACAAAAGTGGTAAGGGCCTAAACAGACTCGCCTTTGACTTATTCTCAATCTCATCCTCCATGGTAGGCCGATATCCTAACCCATACTTAAAGGCTTTCTCTAGGATCATAACGGGCTCAATAATTCCTTGCAGATTCTTACCCAAACCTCGACCAGGCTCGAACCCATTTCTCAACATCACGGTCGCAATCATTTTGCAAACAGAAGGCATTGGACCTTTGGACGTCAGATCCTTTTCCACAGCATTTATAATTTCCACTGTATAGAAGCTACTACCCTTTGGAACATCTTCAATCACCGACACATAACCATTGGGATGATTCGCTCAGCTTTCTTCCCTTTCGATGACTATTTCATGACCCTCCCAAATGAATTTCAATAACTGATGAAGAAGTGATGAAACTGCCTTTGCACCATGTATCCATGGTCTTCCCAAGAGCAGGTTGTAACTAGGATGAATGTCCATAACATAAAACTTAGTCTTGAATTCAGCAGGTCCCACTTGGATGTGCAAATCAATTTCACCTATGGTATCTCTCTGCCTTCCATCAAATGCTGTCACATTTACGTGGCCTTGGTGAATTTTCCCCAAATCATAGCCCATTTGAACCAATGTGGAGAGAGGAAAAATGTTCACCCCAGATCCGTCATCTACCAATATCTAATTAATCACATAGTCTCGACAAATGATAGTGACGTGCAAGGCTTTACTATGAATCGCTCCTTCAAACGGCAACTCTTCATCGATGAATATTATGCGATGCTTCCCACAATATTTCCTATCATCGCAGCCAGGTTCTCAACACTGTCCCTGTGGGAACATACGCTTTACCAAGACCTTCGATAACACCTGTTGGTGGTATTGCGAACTCATTAATAGTGCCAAAATAGAAATTTGAGTCAGAGTCTTCTCTAAATGTTTGACAATTGACCTTTGGTTGCATACGCCTCTAAAATTCCTTAACCCCCCTTCAGTAATTGGCCTTTTCTGTGAATTCTTTTTGTTGGTCAATTCTTCAGGAATGTAGCATCGTCCCAATCGCGTCATCCCTTGGGCAGCAGCGATCTGTACAATAAATTTCGTCCTTGGCCGGGGAGTGTACAGTTGAGTCGGGGCCATCATCACTATAAATGGGGCTCTTTTATTGACACTTAAGGCAGCCACAATTCTCTCTATCTTTTCTACCTCTTCCGCCCTTTTGCGCTTTTTTGAATTCACCTTAGTAATAGTCTTGCCATATGCCCATTCTCCTTATATTTCAATCATGTTAACTATAGGTACCCCATTCTTAGGCAAGCTAATACAGTCCTCGGTACTGTGCCCTGCGGCTCCTAAATGATAGACACAATTTTGATCAGGATGATAAAATTGAAAGTTGGGATAGACAGCCTTTGGCTGGATTAGCTGCAAATGACCAGCATTCTTCAATCTTTCAAATATTTGGGTGCAACTTTCGGCTAGCGACGTGAATTTTTGGGGAGGTTTCTTTTTGATGTTTTGATGGGAGGGTCATAATGGTTCTGATTTGCAGGAGGAGGCACTTGATGATAATTTGGAGGTGCTAAGATGTCTGTTCGGTTGTTTGGAAGAGTGAATTGGACATGAGGCTGATAATTTGATGGTGGAACTTGGTATTGGAGAAAAATATTTGGCTGTGGAGCTTGGTAATGGGATTGGATATTTGGGAGAGGAGTTTGGTACTGAGGATGGACATGTGGGAGTAGAGCTTGGTATTGGGGTTGGGTGTTGAATACATGCTAAAAGTTTGGTGATGGCAGAGAAGAGAAAATATTCCTAGAGTTGAACCTCTTTTTTGTTTTTACAATAGAATCAACAAAGACCGTGACTACATCCTCCTTTTTTTTCCTCGAGAACATAGCAGTCTCGGACGATGTTGGGGTCTTGGCAATTTTTCCTGTCTGAATACCTTCTTCAAGAGATTCTCCTATTTTTACCAAATTTGCAAGAGTCGCCCTGACAGCGGACACCATCCTGGTATAATAGCCTCCTTCTTGAGCGCGAGAGAACACAAATACCATTTCTTCTACAGACATGGGGGTTGCACTTTGGCAGCTTCTTTTCTCCAATGGAAAGCATAGTCTCGGAAGCACTCATCACTCTTCTGTTTGATCCGATCTCGTGAATATCGATCAGGGAATATTTTAATGTTAAACGTGAACCTGTCAAGGAAACCCTTGGACAATGCTTTCCAACCAGTCCATCTTTTCAGCTCCTGAGACATGAACCACTCTAAGGCTTCGCCACTTAAACTTTGGCTGAACATGCGCATCAATAACGCCTCATTTTTTCCAATCCCCACCATTTAATCATAATACCTTCTCAGATAGGCCATTGGGTTTCCAGTACCATCAAACACTTTAAACTTAGGGACCTTGTACCCTTCTGGTAGATCTATTCTAGGGTGAACACATAAATCATCATACCATAAACCGTCATGGTCTGTCGCTCCATGATATTCTTTGATTCTCATAATCTCTTTATTCATAGCTAGCAACTTTATTTCATATTTGGTCCTTCAATCTCTCTCCTCATCCTCATAATGGTTCATCTTGGGATTAAAAAAGGGATTATAGATATCAGGGGATATTATCGCATGAGGAGGATTTGGAAGGAAGGTTTGATTTCGCAGATGAAAGGAGGTTGGTTGGTAGGTGGGGCAGATGTTTTGGAAATTATAAAGGTTCTGTTGAATTTGTAAGTAGTTTGGTGGAATCTGAGAAAGATTTTGCAGATTTAGAGATAAATTTGGTGGATTCGGGGATAGATTTGATGGATTTTGCAAGTTTGGGAGTAAATCTTGTGGATTTGGGAATGAATTTTATTGATTTGAAAATGTATTCTGGGATTTGGGAATGGATTCAGAGATGGGTTTTGTGGGGTTAGAGATGGATTTTGTGGATGGTAAATATCTG
The DNA here is from genome assembly GCF_002878395.1 of Capsicum annuum. Classification (NCBI taxonomy): domain Eukaryota; kingdom Viridiplantae; phylum Streptophyta; class Magnoliopsida; order Solanales; family Solanaceae; genus Capsicum; species Capsicum annuum. Next base: position 207,815,505 of record NC_061120.1, read on the forward strand.
GGTTACTTTCGCGATTGATGTTTTGGATAATTTGAGGAGCAGAGACGGGCGATATGTTGTTTAGATGATTCCCGAGAATAGGCATACTAAGGGGAGGGATTTGAAGTGAAGTCCCATATCCTCCTGGAGCGGGAGCATTGACAATGATGGCCAGGTTAACCAAATCTCGAGTACGATTTATTTACTCTCAAAGCATTTCTAACTTTCTTGCGAGTTCCGCAATCATCTCACTCTGTTCCGTTATTACATTATCCCTGATGGTCAATGCATTTTCTTCATTATTTCCAGTCATTATTGAATGGTGGTCAGAGGATGGGACTTTGTGCACTTTTGATCGGGTGAAGTAGGGATGTTCTGCCAGCTTATTTCAACATAGAGTAGTTTTCTATTATCTGTAAAGTAAAACAACTCAAAGGAAAATGTGTTAGTTTCCATATGTGATAAGCAATTCAAAATACTTGACAAGAAATAGCCACGTAGAGTTTTTTGTGTCATAGCCAAATTCATCCATAGGAGCATAGCGGATAAACTTACCTTTGATATAAACAAATGTACATAAACACATAAGATAATTATATCACATACAAATATTATAATAATGCGTGTTCTAATTAGGGTGACCCTTTTGAGCCAAGGGTTTGGGCCTAACGATATTTGAAGAAAAATATATGATTGCTTAAGGTGAATCAATTATTCCCCAACTTTTATAGACACTAAAAAGGGTATAAATGCCTACAAAAGATAACAAAAGAGGGATATAATATTTAGGGAAAAGGAAATAACATGAAAGAAAATAAGTTCCCACGCAGGAGAATAAAAAAAAACTAGCTACTGGACGCTCCTTCGTTTGCCTTTGCCTTCTTAGCTTTGTTCACCTCCTGTGATATTTGATACCTATTGATGATCAGATGACTTCCGTATAACTGTGCCTTACTGTCGTAAGTCATTTTTCCTATACGATCGAGTTGGGAGGCCATGCTATCATCCAAATTGATTAAACACTGCCTAGCATCATCAACCTCTTGCCTAGCTCTTTTCAACTCTTCCCTCAACGTACGTATTGTTAAAGCATATTCCACATGTATCTGTCGGTGCGCGATTTTACTTTTTTAAAACTCTTCTTGAATCCTATGATGCTCGGATTCTACATCCAGGACTCGAGTGGGCATGTTCGGCCCCGAAATCAATGCTCCGGTGAGGCTCTTTTTTAACCACTCCTTATACCCTATACGGAAAGAGACTTTCATCTTCTTTCTTCTTCTTCATCCGTTTATCATGTAGCCTTTGATCAGGGGCTCGCTTTCATCATACTCGGTGAAGAATCTGAGCATAGAATCAATTTGAGGTGTCTCCTGCTTGATATCGAATTGCCTAAGAACTCTGCCAGGATTGTAAGGATAGGTTCCCTTGAGACCCGAAAGCACTAGAAAAGGCCACTTGCCCCCTTGAATAGTGTATTTAACTGAACGAAGATAGTTAATGGACCATTGCACATCGTCATCTCTTAATTCCCCAAGAGTCTTAAACCAAAATTCATGAGATGCTTCCCTTTTGAACTTGTGTAGAAACAACCACATGTCGTGCGATTCTAGCAGATTCCTTCTTGTTTTGTGACCAGGTTGTACCGTTCTAGGATTTTTCACCAAATGAATCATCATCCACCATTGCAATATAAGGTTGTAGCCTTGAAAGAAACGATTCTCAACTTGACATCTTCCCAAAGATTTATCATGGGAGCTAAGTTGTGGAATTCCTTTTTAAAATTGTACTCCATTCCAAAGAAGAGTGCATGGGTCACTGAGACAACCCTTGGATGAATTGTTCCATTTTTCCCTGTGGGAACACCATGGTTCCAAGTAGGCCTACCATAAATGCAAAGGCCCTCGTCTCCTTCCATTTTGCTTCTGACTCAAATTTATGTCCAATTTTGTGAAAAGCATTAAATCTTCCGAACCGATGATACAACTCATGAAAAGTGATATTTTTCCATCACGTTCCCCTAGCCAGGTGTCGTCGTCAGTTAAAAATACCTCCTTGATCTTTTGAGGATCCCACACAACTGGGACTAAAATGTTCTTATCAGGTATCTCCTTTCTCTTGAAACACATTTCAGTACTCTCATAATAAATCAATACCTCTTCAATGGTGGGAGTTAATTCAACAACCTCGAAGCGAAATACCATATTCTGATCATCCCAAAAAGTTGTTAGTACATGGATCATTTCGGGCCAAGCGTTCATCTCGATCAAAGAAGGCAGATGCCCGATGTGTGTTCTAACAATCTTTCTCTCTTCTGCGCTCATGTAATCCCACCATAGTTTTAGGAAATCGTTGGGTTTAGTAACCATCTTGAACTTTTTGGGAGAATGCAGTTGAGCCATATCCTACACAAAAGCAGACAAAGATAAGCCTTCCCCCGTCCCTAAAGGGTAATGGATTGAATTAGACAAGCATATATATTTTTTTCAACACATAAATATGATTCGTCTGTAATTGACTTGGGGTCAATAGACGTAGGTTAGGTTTTCTAATGGACCCAATACCCCGCTCGGATAATGGGTCATCCCAGGCTCATGCTTAAATAGGGTTTTGGTTTCATTCTATCTTAGGTGTCTAGAGTGGGTTTGAACACTGGTTCTCAAGCAGACAACTTGAGTTTGAAAATACGAACAGCCATCATATGACTCACGTGCTAATAAGCCGTTTGTATTTCCAACACATTATTGGAATTGAACAATAGGGGCCTGGACATCCACAAAATCTCAAAACAGTTTAAATAATGCAGAATATGCCATGAGATGCGATAGTTAAACTTTACAGAATCGAAACATATAAACATATAAACAGTTAAGCAAAATACGAAAATCAAACATTTGGTTAGAACTAGTTTCAAACCCCCAGTGGAGTCGCCATTTCTATTTTGCGGAGAAATTTTGACTTTTTGAGAGTCACCACTTAATTTTGAAATGGAATTAAGAAACCTTTAAACACTTTAAACGATTCAAAATAGGGAAATCATTTTAAGTTAGAGATTCTAGATCGGTTCCTATTAACGTTTTAGGAAGGTGTTAGGCACCTAAAACGTCCGCTAACTTGCAGTTATCCGGACTGTTTGAAAACATCTTTTGATTAACTTGAAAAATCAACTTGTGGGAAAAGTAATTGATTAAGAAATTTTTTTTGCAAAATCAGTTTTTTAGCGACTTAGTTAGGAAGTTAACTAGATTCAAACACTAAGTAAATAAAATAACGAAAGGGAAATAGAGGAAGAAATAAATGATTTGGGCCTCCATGCCCAAATCCGTCACCATATCCTAGTCTAGATATTGGGCTTTCGGCCCGTCTTCCACCTGTCCTAGTCTATATTTTGAGCGTTTGGATCGAGTATTGCTCCACCTGTATTAAATTTACAACTTTGGCTTCGAGGCCCAAATGAATGAATGAATAAATAAATAAATGACGACAATAAATATATAAAATGAAATAATAAATGAGACTTTTGTCTCTTAACCGCTTCAAAGATGGAACTTTAACCCATTCTTCTTCTTTTGACTTTTTACATCCATATGCCGCGGAAAATGCTTTAGACTTCTTTTGGGCTTCGACTCAAAAGATGGGGCCTATTGGCCCATGATGGATGCACGAAGGCAAAGTAGTCCGGGTAGGACTAGAATGATTTCCATGCAAAAATAAAAGTAAGACACATTAACACATATAAAAGAAAAAGAAAAGGGAGAAAAATGAAGGAAGTCGGCATATGATAAATCAAAACAAAACAGAAAATATAAATAAAATAAATAAGAGATGGTCATTACAATGTCGACCAAAGAATATGAAGAAAGTTAATCCATGGTTAACTGTAGACAAAGGTATAACATAGTTCTTAAATGTTCAAAAGCCGATCACAAAAAACAATAGGACATGTTCATAGCAATTTAATAGTGAAAGGTGAAATTAAAACAATGGACTTTATATTTGACATAATCCAACGTTTCTCAAAAATGACAAGAAGATTTAAAAGCACTTAGGCCGAGTATGTTACACTTTGGAATAGTCATTTTAATCAAGTAGACATAAGACGAAACTTACTTCGAGAATTCCTATCGAAGGAAAAAAATCAAAGTATCTAGGCGGAAGTAAATTGATTCAACCAAAGATTCATTCTTGGAAGTAGAGTTATACGTTGGGCAAGTCAATTTCAATATTTCAGATAGAAGTGAATAAGCTTTATCCTTATACATATTCAAATATTAAACGAGAATCTTTGAGAAATAGAAGAAGGAAAAATTTATGGCGAACGTCTTAACCATAGAAATGACCGATCAGGCACTTATGAGAATGATGTACAAATAAGACTTTTACAGATCCAAACCTAAAATACACATGGCTAGCTCCAAACGTTATTACTCAACTAACAATTTGTCAGGACGGTTAGCAGAAAAACAAGTTCAAAGAATTTATGACACCACTTCAAAGAATCATAAGCATCAAAGAAAACTTTGCTTTTTAAGCAACAAATCTGCTAGAAAACATTGCTTAAAAGAGGTGAGATTCCAACAGTTGTTCGTGAAGCTTGTGCCGAAAAACTAGCGACAATCAGAACCAAATGAACATGGACATTAAACGAGCCAACTAAACAAGGAAGGAATCGAGTCCAAAACAAAACAGAACCTATTTAGCCAGACTGCCGAGGAGACAACGGATCATTATACGGAATGCTCCAATAAATGAATTTGATGAAGTAATTTCCACAATTCAACTTTAATCGCCCAAATACTACTATCATTAGGCTACTGTTAGGCTCAATACGAGAGACTATGCTAGGTCAGGAAGTTTATTTTTATATTAAAGCACAACAGGCATACAAACACAGATAAAGATATCAAGGACACGTTTAAACAAAATGGATTAACACCAGAAAGGACATTGGCACTGAATAGGGGCATCAAAAGCCTTCAAAGCTCTATCTTACATAAACAAGTCCTATATCTTAGAATATATTCACTATCATAATGAAAACAGATAACAGTTTTTAGTAACAACACGCACGATAGATCTAAGCAGAAAGAGCTACTAGAATGAAATCACTACAACAAAAGGGGAACATTGATTCAAACAAGCAGCATAACAATTCGTATCACATGCAAATCCTATGGCTTTCAAAGCCTCTACAGAACACAATCCCAGCCTCATTCACCCTTACGACTAAACCACTATCGCTATGAAGAAAAGAGATGAAGAAGAAAATGATAAATTAAAAAGTGAAAGAGTAGATTTACCTCTTTAAGGGGAGCAAAACGAGACTCGAGCTTCGTTCAGAATCACAACCATTGGAAAAATGTTGTAATCGTTACCTCGAGACTCCAATTAGTTGACGAATCAACGAAGGGAATTTTACTAAAGGGAACTGACTTGTGCTCCCTGAGTTTTCTTTTTCCCCGTTTCTTTTGCTCTCAAAGAGAAGAGAATCTCCTCCGACCCTTTTCTCGACCCAAAGGAAAAAATCCTCAGTCGAGTTTTCTCAACCAATCTCCCAACACCCAGAACTTCCAAAATAAATTTCCTTTTTCTTTCTCCTAAAACTTTGAATCCAAAAGAGAAAGACCAGAAAAATCCCCCCCCCCCCCTTCCCAAACAATGACCTAAATGGGTTCTTATAAAGAAGACCGAATTAGGGGTATTTTGGGACTTGAAAAATAGAATATTTTTTGATTTTTTGGGTTCCGAATAAGATTTTCCATTCAAGATCGGTAGTAATTTGAAATTTTTCTCCAGCAATTTAAAATAATTAGCCAATAAGGGATGAGGAATCGAAATTCCCTCATGAACCAATCAAAAATCACCAAAAATGTACGAATCTGTATCTATTATTTCGATATTCGTAGAGTTGAGCCATTGGGGGTAAAACCTAGCTTGTTTTCAGAAGGTTCGAGACTGATTTTGTGTCAAACATCGTGCTAATCACGTGAGGAGGTACGAATTTGAGTGAAGAGGAAGGCGTTTGGACGAGAACCAGCTGGTTCGAGTTTTCTTGGTCGATTTTGGATGAAATCGGGTCGGGTAATGGTTGTCTGGGTTCACTGGATTTTTGGTTGGGGGTTTATCGGATTCAGGTAGTTGACAGGTTGGAATGTATTGAGATGGCTGGTGTTGTTTTGAGGAGGAAGAGAGATTGATGAAGGGTATTAGGCTGGGTATTGATTGGTTTTGGGCCTGGGGAGGCTGAGTTGTTTTGTTTGCTTGGGTTGGGGCTGTTTAAGTGTGTTTTGGATTAAAATTGGGATATTGAATTACAACTTAGGCCATTTCATTTAAATTCTAGCCAAATTGAATTTCGATTGGCTAATTGTATCACAATTAGGGGCAATTTGATTTCAATTGAAGTCAAATTTAATTAATGGACCAAATTGAATCGCAATCCGACACAAATTAAGTGACAAATTAATCCCGAGTTTCTCGATTTGATAAAAATCAAACAAATATTCCTCCAAATACAATAATTTGAGGACAAATCACATTTAAAATCAAGACTTTATTTGTTTGGATTAATTTTTCAAGTTTAATCAATAAAGTCTAATTTTGATAAAAAAAAAAATGTTCATTTAAATAACAAAATTTATGCAATCTCGTATATGTAAATACGAAAACGTATAATCGTTATTAAATGATAAAATTAACTCAAATAAATATTTTAAATTGCATTTATTTGAATAAAATAATTGTTGTGATTTTATTTTACAATTGAAGAAACTCGAAATTAAATTGGGTTGTGGAGGGCAAAAATTAGGTGTCAACATTACTAATCCTAAAAATTTTGTAGATCTTTTGTATTATCTAATTTTTCATGCATATCTAACACCTTTTTCGCTATGTGTGGTTGGAGTTTTATTTTTCCTTCTCCTAAAGTTACTTCCAAAAAATTAATATAAGTTTTACATAGCTCCATTTCTTTTTGCTGATTATTATTCCATGCTTAACAAATAATCTAAATACTGTCTGTAGGTGTCCTAGGTGTTCTAGCATATTCTGACTAAATACTAAAATATCATCTACATAAACTAATATAAAAATTTTATATTCTCCGAAAATGTCATCCATTTTTCTCTGAAAAATGAGTGGAGCAGTCTTTAGGCCAAAAGGCATAGCTAACTATTCAAAATATCCTCCTGAACAAGTAAATGTTGTCCATTCTATGCTATCTGGGTGCATTTTTACTTGCCAGTATCCTGATTTACAGTCAAATTTACTAAATATCTTTCTTCTGTATATTCTATTAATTAATTCACTTTTATCAGGTAATTTGTATGCATCTGTTATAGTAGTGTCATTTAGTCTTTTGTAATTTATTACCATACGAATTTTTCCTCTTACTTGTTCACTATGGTTCCTTACCATAAAAACTGTTGATCTATGTCTAGAAGTCGATCTTCTTATAACTTCTAAATTTAATAATTCTTTTATTTGTGTATCAAATTCTTCAGTGTCTTCATTGTTTGCTTCTATGGCTATTGTTTTTATTGTATATTTTGGGTTAATAATGTCTAATTTACACATTATTTGATTAGCGTTCCAGTGTATCAAGGATTTTTCCCCAATTATTTTCATTTCGTCTAGGATTGCTACTATATTATCTAAATCTGTAGGACTATTTATTATTCCTATTTTGTTTATTCCTCTTTGGAAATTATAAAATTGGGTTTCAATATTAATCAAAGTATAATCTTTTTCTATATCTTCTAGGTATTCTTCTGTGTTAATTAAAGTATATTCTTTAAATTCTTTTAAATTGTCTTCTTTTTCTAATTCTTCTTTGTATAAATTATTATCTTGATATTTGTCACTATTTGTACAATTTTCACAACATGGCTGTGATCTTTAGTCCTTTTTGTGTATCTTAAGCTTTCTTGCTACTGTTCGATGATTTGAGGTTTGTATTGGAGTATAGGTAATGCTTCTAATTATACCGTCTCTTGTTAAGAGACATCCCCCTCTATTTTGTATACAGAAATGTAATCCGATTATAAAATCTGTGTTTATATTTAAATCTCTAGCTAGTATTTTATGAACATTATAAGTAGGCTTGTAAAATTCATTACATGTATTTAAAAAACTTATTTGTGCTTTTTCTATGTAATAGTTATAAATATTATGTGATCCATCCATTTGCATTGCAGTTATTGATTTTTTAAAGGTTTTTAGTATTTGTTGTGGTACTATTCTTTTATTAATTAAGCAACTTGTACATCCTGGGTCAACTAAAGCTTAAGTTTCTATTTCTCTGTCTTGGATTCTGATTTTTACTAATACCTTTATTGTAGAGAAGTGTTTATCTTCATTACATATTAAACTACTATTTTTTTTTACATTCATAAGTTTTGTTTTCAATTGTTCTAAATGCACTGTTTTTTGTGTATCTATTTCTTCATTTATTATGATTTTTCTTTTTTCTAATGTAATTATTTTTTGTTCTAAATCATTTACTCTAGCTTCTAAAGTTGCTACTCTTAGATTGATAATTTGATTTGTTACTTGTCTTTGTTTAGAGGTATATATATATATATATTGAATTCCCTCGAATCTTGTTTAGAGGAAAATGTTCCTAATTACTATATTACACGTGCAGGATGTAACTTAAAGAATAATCATTTTGACAAATAGCAAATTAACAAACTATTTTTGTGACTCTTGACCAATTTATGGAAGCTGGATATTTAGGAAGAATATTATTTTTGTTTAATTAAATATTTTTCACAATTCGTAGTTGTGATGTTCTGGACAAGTTACCAAACGCGGAGGCCGGAACCATATCATGAAGTCTGGTATCCTACGTGTATGGTCGGGGTCGAATAAGCAATGCCACATGGCTAATATGTATCCACTCCAACATACGCGTGCCAAATTTAACTAAAAATGATCCGATTAAAATGTAACCCTATCGAATATTTACATCAAATTATCATAATTAAGTTTATTTAATAAAATAAAACTATATTTTCTCTAAGAGGGAATTAAGCAGCTCACACGAGGTCGATATGTCTGCTTGTACTGCCTGCTTTAGCTATTTTAGTCGTAATTTTACTGTTTCACTCCTAATTAATTATTATAACTTATTTATGTATCAAAAAATTAATAATATTTAATAAAAAGAGTAAAATAGATATTTATGACAAGTCTGTGTCAGCTACTTCAATCGTAATTTTAATATATTACTCCTAATTAATTATTATGGTCATCTAAGTATTAAAAGATTAATAATATTTCATAAAAAAAAAAAAATAAGAGGGAGCTGAGGAGTTCAAGCAAGCACGAGGTCGACATGTCTGTTTTCGTTGCCTACTTCAACTGCTTCAGCCGTAATTTTACTGTATCACCCCTAATTAATTATTATAAGTCATTTACGTATTAAAAAATTAATAATATTTAATAAAAAAAATAGACATTTATGACATGTTTGTTTCATCTACTTCAAGCGTAATTTTACTTTATCACTCCTAACTAATTATTATGGCCATCTAAATATTAAAAATTAATAATAATTCATAAAAAAAAAAAAGATAAAATAGATACAAAATAATATGTTAACATAAAAAATTTGATTGACTATCAAAATTATATTAATGCACATAAATTTGGATGGAACAGCTGAAAAGTAACATATATTATTTAAAAATAAGATAAAAATATTACAAATCACAATAATTAAGAACTTAATATAAACAATATAAAAAGGGTTAATTGATTGTCAAAATTTTATTTGTGTCATATAAATTGGGACGGAGAATGTATTCACATCTTATTAAAAAAATTTGTAAGGAATTACAAATCAAATAATTAATAACTTAAAAAATTTAAAAGATATATTTGATTGACTCCCGAAATTACATTAGTGTTACTTAAATTGGAATAGAAGAAAAAATATTATAAATCACAATAATTTAAAACTTAAATTATTTTAATGATTGATTACTTAAATTCTATTTGTGTCATATAAATTGAAATTAAAAAATAACATATATCGGGCCTGTACTAGTACGGGCTGATAATATCTAGTGTTTATATATGTAGACGTTTGGCCATAAAAATTATTTTTTTTCGGAGTTGAAGTTGGAGTTGGAGTTGTGTTTGACCATGTCTTTTTGAAATTTTTTTCTTAGACTTTTGAAAAATCTTTTTTAAATATGATTTTATGCCCTCAACTTTTCAAAATTATCAAAATCACTCAACTACTAATTTATCTACTAACATACGACCAAATGTTGAGAAAAGAGTTTATATCTTCAATTGATAAAATAATTAACAACAAACTAATTATTATGATTGTTATTCTTCTAAAATTTGAATAAAAATATCACAAGCACGAGCTAAATAAGTTTATCTAACCATAATCGATTGAATAGAGAAAATATATTTTAATAAATATGATTGATGGATATAAATATATTTTATATATTCTTAAATTTGTTGAAGAAAATTCTTAATTTCTTTCACTTGAATTAATTATTTTATTAAATTTGATCTTTTTAAAAAAATTTACGGATGAATTATTTCTGAATAGATTAGTGCTGTTTTTTTTTTTAATGATACTGATTTTTCTTGAATATTTTTTTTTTTTTGGTAAAGAGAACAAACTTTTGTTAAGCTAATTACCACACTCGTCTCTGTTGAAAATTCATAAAATAAAAATAAGGTAATAGTCATGGATCGTTACGTTATGTTTGATATGCGACTTTATTGATAACTTTTTAATAATTTATTAAAATCATCATAGCCATTATATGACATATACAGAAAATTAGAATGACAAGAAAAAAATATTAAATTTCTCATTTTTAAATAACATAATGTACTAGGCCTTATATTTCTATAATATAGTTCATTCAAAACAAAAGTTGATATATTTCCGCCATAGATTGTCATTTATTATTTTTTACTTCACGTTAGTAAATTTTAATAAAAAAAAAGATTAGAATATCTGTAACAATTAAAAATGATGTTGAACCATAGAAAACAAATAATAATTTTTTTTTTTGCTGGTTGGTTGTATTTATAAGAGGAATTTGTGTAAAAATTTAAAGATTGGGTTATATGTAATAATAATAAAAGTTGATAATGGAAGCGGAAAATTGTGAAAACAACGAAAAGTTATCTTCACTTTTTGGAATCCAACTTCAAAATAATTTTCTGAATTTTCATGACCAAACATCACAATTTTCGAAAAAATGAAAAAAGTGAAAACAAACTCTAAAAAAAAACAAAGAAAAATTTTTTACGGTCAAACGGGCGATTAAGTTAAAGATCTTAACACATTGTATACATATATATTCACTTGATATAAATATTTGAAACCAATAATTTATTAACCTACCTAAAAAGATAGCATCTCCACATCTACAAATTATTTCCCTTGACTGAAAATCTACTTCTGTCTAGCTGATTTTAGACTTAATAGACAAAATTCTGGAAAATGTGTCAGAGGTTGCTATATATATATGTCATTATATCGATATATTATTTTTTTTAATTTCTATATATCACATTCTTTTAAAGTAAAAAATATGTATGCACATAATATTTGAATAATTCTTAATAAAAGAAAATTGTTTGACTCCTTAAATAATCATCAAATGAATATAAAATGAAACGTGGGCATTAATTTTGAATCTTTGATTTACTTTATAAGGGATTATGTTCATATACTATATAAGGGATTATGTTCATATATTACCTCTTTCAAATTTTTTTCTTAAAATAGCTAAAATGTTGGGGAGCTCTATGCACTTTCTGAACAAGTGGTTGATAATAAATAAAACACAAGAATGATTAAAAAATAAAATAAAAAAAATACATGAATCTGTGTATAGTTACTTTGTTTTTATTTAAAATGTAGTGATCACAAAAAATCCATCAGTTTTTCTTTATCTACCACTTTTGTGTACTTTCGTGAGTTGAATGCACACACTTTATTCTCCCCAAAAATTCATAGAATTACACTGATAAGTTATTTACTTGAAATATTACTTTTTGGATATATTATTTTACTTGAAAATGTTTTTTTCTGTCCAATTTTTTTTTTTCCTTTCAAGGGGGTAGGTATAGATGGGGAGTGGGTGGAACAAACCATGATTTTGAGCATTTAGACTAAAAAAGTCAAATATAAAACTAATTACAATGAAAATATTCCACATTCTTCCTGTTGTTTAAGAAAATTGACAAATGATCTACTAAATAAACAAACATTTAATATTAGTTTTGTTGCTGACATTTTATCTATCTGTTTCATAAATCATTAAACTTGTTTAACAATGAAGATTATGCAGTTTAGGTTCCATGTTTCCTATCTGAGGTTGATATGAGAACTCTTAGTAAACTTATAGACTAGATTCAAAATGGTTTAAAAGTTAATCAACTTACTTATAATAATGAAAGATTAGCCAATTGTTTACTTGATTGATTATTCTACTTTAACCTAGCTAATTAGCATTAATAGAATAGAAGTTTGATTGACTAATTGTTGGATGGTGGCCATGCCATTTTTGAAAGAGAATATAATGATCATTCGTATGATTACCAACTATTGTGGTGAAATGAATTAAGATTTTGTATTTGAGTATTAAGTACAAAAAAAATCCTAATATAGTAATAGGTAAAGCAAATCCAAATTCGACGACGTCCTAATATAAATATCAAACACAAAATTAAATATTTTTGGTAAAAAAAGAGTTTTCGTACATAAAAATTTTGATTTTCACCTGTTTAAGTAGGATGAGGGCGTCTGATCACCAAGTGAGCTCGATCTCAATCTCGAACTTCAATGGTACTTATTTAGCATTAGTTTCTTACATGTAAACTGCCTCTCCATCGAGAACATTTTTAAAGTGAGTCTTCATCAATTTATTTACTACATTACATTTTTATTTTGGTATTTGATTAATTTGAATTCGTGTCAGAAAGTTTCACTACGAGAGATGAAGCGCTCTCTATAAAAAGTGACTCTATATTCGGGGTTTGAATCTGAAACCTCTAATAAAAAATGAAGGAATATTTATTACTTTCTCCGTTTCAGAATGAGTGAATTGTTGAGGTATTTATTGGTGTTTCAAAATAAGTGAATCATTGAAATTTTTTTTCAAATTTACCCTTATGATTTGACAACCAATTAACTTTTAAAAAGGTATTACAAGATTAACTTTTTCTTTTTTGGGGGTAAAAATGAAAAGTTGTGTTAAATATATGTTTCTAATGCTTTTTTCTTAAATTATGAAATGGAGGGAGTATTACGCTACCACAACCTTTGATGATAAACAAGTAAAATTCACTTATATAACCTACAAGTTTAATTCTGAGGGTTCATTTATATCTACTAATTTTAGAATTTAATAACTTTGAGAAAACTAAAATTTTAAATTCATAAAATTTAAATCTTAACTCCACCTCCGCTTAACCAGCATCAGTTTATTAATTTAAAAAATAAAGAAATTGATAGAACTATTCAAAAGAAGTGATGGAATTTACTAGGGAATTTGGAAGGGACAAAGTTAGATGAAGCATCAATTTCCTGACAGTAGTGGCATTTTGAACCAACCAACCACATCCCCAAAATCCTATCTGCACCAAAATTAAAATATTAAGAACAATTCCATGTTAGGAATAAGATTTTAAATTTATAAATTCTACATTCTAGAAATTATATATCTTATGGAATAAAAATATATATTGTTTATTTATATTGAATAACTATATCTTACAAATGCAAGATATATGCTAAATGAGTTTTGTGAGCTTCTAAACAGTGGTGGTAAAATTGACCCATAAAAATAAATTTCATTAAAATTTGTATTAGTTGATTCATTTATGTATTAGGTTAATTCAAATAACTTTGGACGGATTACTAATCCATTCATTTATTCACTTAGCTTATTTTAACTCATTTAAATTTAACTCAAGACATTCATTTTACACTCTTACTTACGAGTAATTGATTTTAAAATGTATTCCTTGACTAATAATTATGATTATGAAAGCAGTAAAAATAATATTAATAATAATCATTATTACTTATTTTCCCTAATTACCTTCATAACTTATAACCTATACATAACCAATATGCATTGTGGTAGATGGTTAAAATCCTTCAACCTTTGGTTAGAGGTTAGGGACTTAAACCCTTATGAATGAAAACTCTATTGATATGACTGCCATTAAAAAGATTCACGCAATATATGAGTTTAAATTTAAGAAAAAAATAACATAAGCATATATTTTAATTTATTATATTTACATAATTCTTTATTCTTATAAAGTAATTATAAAAATCTTAATCACTTATTTATCTTTATTGAATGTATTTGGAGCTAATTATGTATTTGACAGATTCAAAATTGAAAAAAATATATATATTAGGAGCTAATTATGTGTCTTTATAAAGGAAAAAATGTTTCTTCATTAGATGTATTATGTATCTGAATCGATCCAAAATTAGAAAAAATGTATGATGAGCTAATTATATATTTTTGGAAAGGAAAAAATATATCTTCATTAAATGTATCGAGAAATAATTATATTTCTCAATATACCTGAAATCAAAATTTTCAGAATTTAAATAAAATATCAAAATTTCTATAACTAATCTCCAAACTGCCAGAATTTATATTATTTTCCCTAAGTTTTAATTAAGCTTCGATAATACCGATAGAAAACACAAGAAAACAATACCAAGAAAAATAAATTAAGAAGTTAAATTATGCATTATCAAGTATAAAATATTCTATACTATTAAATAAATTTAATTTATCATGATAGATTATTATTATTATTTTTATATAAAAATAAAATAATTTGATAATGTAGAATATTTTATATACACCCACAAAACTTAAAATTAAAGCATGATTTGAGGAGTTTCCGAGGGCACATGTTAGCTTTGTGGTGTTCGGTACTTAAGGCTACACGTTTACCAAGTGGACCGCTCAATTTTTGGTTACATAAATCCAAAATCTTTTTTTAATAAATTCAAGTGTGTGTATATATATATATATATATATATATAGATATATATATATATATATATATATATATATATATATTGTGTATTGTGTGATAATTCCAAACTGTTGAGATGTTAAATCATCCAACATTAAGTTGAGCTAAAAGCACCGTTTACTTGAATTTTGAGAAAAAATATAACGTATTTTAGTCGGTTATATTTGATTATTTTATGCATTTTAAGTTTATCAAATAAGGATTACTATAGTAAGCTTAATTTGACGGTGCAAATAAAATAAAAGATTGTACTACTTAACTACTACAACATTGTAGTAAGGAATATTTCAACACACGCATGCCTAGTATAGGGGTGAAGTTTATAATTCTTTTGACATTTGTTTAACCTGGTTTCCTCACAGCTTGTTTGGATGGTGGTTGTCTATTCTATTGTATTGCGTGTAGTTTGAATTATTAAATATTATATTTATTACTTAATTTTATTATTTTATATTATTAAATTTAATAATTTATTATTTAGAAACGATAAAAAGTACCGCTAAAATATTGTTTTTCTATTAAAATTTTCCATTGAGAAATGTTTATTAGATATTTCCACAGATTTTTGAAATTAATGAGAAAAGAAAGATTAATGATATTTGCACATAAAAACTTAGGAAGCTTTTTAATATTTTAATGGAAATATGTTTTCTAAAATACGTTTTTTAGTGTGCTTAGTAGAAAATGGGTAGAGAATTATTTTTACAACAAACTTCTCATTGATTCCTAGTGGAAAAAAGCGTATGTGTCTAGTAGAAGAGTAGTTTCATTTTGGGTAAGAAGCCAATGATGGGATTGTTACTTTCTTTTTTATTTGTCTTTATTTATTATTTAATAATTTTATTTAAGTTTTATTTTATTTTATTGTAATAGTTCTATCATGTATTTTATTTTCTTATAGATTTATTTTTTTATATTATTTATATGTAAATTATGTAACGATGAAAAATGAGCTATCAGTAAATATTTGATTCATTGAAATAATGCAATACCCTTAAAAATTCATGCAACGCAATACTAAGTACGATACATATGAATCAACATGTAATACTCATTTAAACATTGTTTAAAAGTTTCATCAAAAGTTGTGGTGATAAAGCATTAAGCATCTCAAGATTTAGATTCAAGTCTTAAGAATATAATCACTTTTAATAAGGAACCTTTACTTTTCAGGTAAATTTTATTTTTTTTTAATGCAAATTCAGATTAATCAGTCTCAAATATGGAGCAAGAGGTGGCGGGAAACCAAAAATAAAGTTCATACATAAATATTAAATAGTCCATGAATAACTTTTCGTGGAAACTTTTTATCCTTTTGTCCATACATAAAGTCTATGAACATTTGGTGTTGAATTTTAGTTCTAAATTATACACCTTTTATCAAATTTGACAACAAATATAAAGTGAATCAATTAATTTCAATCTTCTATCAAGATAATATATAGTAGTGTTTTTTCTTTCTTTTTTTCCTTCAAATAGAAGAATTTGCACATTAATAATTAGAACCGACACCTTTTGTTCCATGATTCACTACCAACATTTAGTATTAATCAAATAATTGAATGCTTTTATATTGTCGTTAATAAAAGCTTAAAAAATATATTCATGTCATTATCAATAAAAAGAGAACAAAAAGAAAACAACTAACATTCTGTCACTAATCAAATGAATGAGAGGTAATTCACTTTACCAATATTAGCTATATATATGTAGCATACATCATTAGTTGATTAATATCGAAACAATATTTCTAATCATCATGAGATTATTTTGCAAACAAATAATTGTAGAGACTAGAGAGTTCTTATTAGAAGGGAAAAGGAGGGATCTCCTTTATTATATTTTTTTCAATAATTAGTAGCATAAGAGAAAAAAGAAGAAAATACAAGAAAGTGATTATGTAGATATCCAAACTTAATAGAAGTAAGGGGTACTTTTGTATTCTGGACAAATATAAATAGTCTTTAAGATAAAAATTTATTAATCTTTTATTACTTATTTGCTAATTATTAGTTGTGGGATTCGTTATTGAGATAAAGTTATTTTTGTCTGAAGATGAAACAATATTATCGAAATTAATTATAACAGGATAAAACAATATAAGTGATAAGAATATCTCTTAAGCCCCTCAAATCCTTTTTCTTAATTCTACCATGAAAGGTATTTTTGTAAATAAAAATATCTTTTTAAAACTTATGGAATGTATATTATTTTTAAGATAACAATACGAAAAGTTAATAACATAATACCAAATAACTAGTCCTAATATGATTAATTTTAGTATTTTTAATTTGTCAAAAATCACATGAACCCTAGGTGTTATATCCAGATTAAACTAGTATATTGATGTGTTATTTTTATTGCTTTTTTTGTAAACTACTTGAGTGTTAAATTTGTTAAATTCCAAATCTAGTAAAGTAGATGAAAAGTCTCGTAACAACCATGACACCATTCAAAATATGTGGAAGTCGTGTCATTTCTTACTTTGTAATGAAATTTAATCATTTCCAAAATGATCTTTTTTTTTTCCTTGTGTCAAATATCTTGGCTAGGGAGGGTTTAATCAATTAATTAGTTTCTTCTATGGTTTTAGAATTTAGACTATTATTGTAGAGTTTTCCTGAGTTAAAATATATATTTGTCATACTATTTTCTTTTCTATGTAAGAAAACCGATGCATAGGGTGTCGGCTGTGGCTATAGATTTGGTTGATGAAGATTTAAAAATTAAAGTTGATATATTAAGTGCTAGTTTGGTACGAGCGATACGAGGCAATAAATTTTGATACAAATTTTGGAATGAACTTATTTTATGTGTTGGGATAAAATATATGAGATAACTTATTTCGATTTGTAAACTTAGTTATCTCGAGATTGTAGTGTTATTTTATCCCTCCTTGAGAGAGATAACTAATCTCAAAAAAAAATTATTTTCAGAATAACTTGTTTTCCAAGTAAATGACATCCAAGAGTTGTTGAAGTTTGATACAAAGAAATTAAAGTTTTGTGGGTGAACACTGGAAATTTAATTCTGGGTAACTTGGTGCATTGAAGTTTTTACTATGTAACGGATTCGAAGAAGAACCAATCTATTAAGGATCGTTTGGTTGGGAACAAGTTATCCCGGGATATCTAGTCTCGAAATTAGTTATCACACCATATATTTGGGATAACTTATCTCATCAATAAAGCATAAATGGTGGGATAAATAATTCCCTGACTAGCTAATACCTCCCACTAAACGTGGAATAAAATAATCTTATATTTTATCTCGGGACTATTGTAACTTATACTTCACACCAAACGCTCCCTAAGGGTTCGTTGTACTTCTTCCATTTATTTTTACTTGTCACCATTTTTCTAATTGAATTTTCAGTTTTACTTGTCACTTTTGACATATCAAGAAAAGAAAAAAGATTTTTTTTATTTATCTTTAGCATTAATTATTTATTTTTTCAAATCATTTTCAAGACATATTACCTTAAACATCAATTAATAAGGATAGTTGGGTAAGAGAGTCATATCAATAATTATTTTTTTAATGAACATATCATGCCAAAAAGTAACAAGTGAAAGCGAACAAAGAAAATAAATAATTTTACCTACATTTTATGAGAAACTATTTCTACAGACTTAAAATAATTTTAAGATGCTCCAAAATTTGTTTTCGAATCTCAAATTTTATATTTCCAGTTGAAGATGAAATTGTATTTCCACATGAGTTTCACTTAAAAAGACATTAGAAATTTTATTAGTAAAATCATTGTTTCACTTGAAATTTCAATTAAGAAAAAAAAAACGATAAGGATTAAAAAAATAAATGTTAAATTTAATTCAATTTCAAAAATTAGCTTATTAACCAAAATCATATAATTTGGAGATCAAATAATCCATCCTTCACTAATGTGGGAAACCCACATGACCCCGAATACATAGCATGCATTGTATAACATGGAAGTCCGACATTAAACAGAATAAAATATAAATTAAGACGGATTAACTTTAATATGAAGTAAGAAAATAAACATTGAATCTGATTTAATTTAAAGAAATAGCTCATGAAATAAAAATCCAATATCATATGAGGTCATTAAATAAATCCATCACACTAATAAACAAAATATGGACTATTGATTTACAAATAATATTTGAAAATCATGTATATACGTCCAACGTAGGATGTAGTAGTAGCAGAAAATTAAAAAGGAAAAAAAAACGATAAGAATAAAAGATAGTACACTAGAACACTGGGAAACTCATTAAAGTAATTTAGTAAAATTCCAGAAATTTCGAATTATTTATTCCCTTTTGTTCTTTCGATGCCTCATGTATTCTTTCTTTGATGATCTATGTTGCGTGTAGAAAAGTTTAATTAGTTTAAAATTAATAATTAAATATTGATATAGTTTAAAATTAATTATATATTAAGGAGATTGTAAATCTAATCTCAATTTAAATAGAAAAGATATGGATATATAATGAAGAGATTGTCTTAATTACAAGTAAAGAGAAATATAAAAAGTTACGTATTTATTCTCATATTATTTTATTTATAATATTCTTCGCTTATGATAAATTTTAATTTTGATTCTTATAATATCCAAAAAAACATATTTAACTTTCAATATAATTGAAATTTATGTTTGTCCTTTTATAATGAAAGTGTGTTATATTTAGATTTTTTTTTTTAAAACTGTATTATCCTCATATATGAATTCACTTTAAATTTGACATAACAAACGAATAATTAAACAGTAAAATAATCAATAATTATCATAAATTTATAAATACTCATGAGCAAAAAGATTAAAGAATAGCATATTTCATTCAATTGAAGTACCGAAAATACTATTAACCCAAAAATTTAATTCTATGATTATGAACTTTAACCAAATCCTGGGGCACACTTGGTTTATTATGATTTAGTTCATCAACTACTCCAGCAATATTGTGTTAATTTGTTTCCTCTTAAGAGTATTATAAAATCACAAAGTACTTAAACCAAATCAGTTATGTCAGTGGATTTAAATAACGTACCCCTAATTCCAAAAATTTAAGAAGATAAACTTGAATTTGGCACATAAGATTGCAGAGTTATATTAATTATTTAATTGGAACAAAGATTTCTTTTTGTTGAATGGGACAATTTATTTTATATTATTACAAAACACCTGAACTTCTTAACTATTTTTTTTAAAGGTATAAATCCAAGCAATATCATTATCATAGGATTCAGTGTGACAGCAGCAACCAGACAGATTTTTCCGAAATTAAAAAGGTACAAATACAAATTAAAAGATTAGAATATACATAAAATTATTTCTCAAATATAATTCAAGTAATTAGATACAAAGTACTAGTACATGTTTTAAAGACTTTCATGAATCATATAACACATTCTTACCGAGAGAAGTGTCATTAAGTCATTTTTTAATGTAGTGGTAAGTAAATATTTATTTATCCTCGATGGTGTTTTGAGTTTGCGTTATGAGTGTGAATTTATTTTTAATAAAAACCGTTTTAACTCAAAACTGAAATATTTTAACACAAATTTAAATTAATCGAATTTTAAAACGGACATCAAATGCCGAATAAAAAATAAAAGTAAAAAAATCAATACTTTAAGGTCAAACAAAAAACTACTATGTATAATTTTATTAGATCGGTTGATTGATTACTTAAATTTTTAATTTATTGATAAAATTTAACCTCTCACCTTATATTTCCCTTCTCCATTTTTCTTTCCTCATCTCCACTTTTTTTTTAGAAAAAGAAGTAAAAATCTACTTTTGACTGATACTTTCAGACATTTTATGTAAATTCAAAATCATTAAACTTAGGTGATTAATAATTTTATGTACTTCTAGATTTATAATTTTTTTTTATTGATGTCTACTTTGAAATTGGTCAAATGGATCCCTCAAACTCTCCCCCTCCCCCCACCCCACCCCCAAAAGGATGAAAGTACTATTGATTAGAAAAACAATGAATTTAATAACGATACAACTAAACTTAAATAATAATATTATACGGATTACTTATAGAAAAACCAAAGTTTTTAAAAAAAAAAATCCAGAAAAGGGAAACTAAAAATTTACAAAAATGCAGTTGAACTGTCACAGCCTTGCAGACAGTGACATTAGTCAACATAACATTACTGGCATTAATCCACTTCATTTACCTAATTTAAAGGATGTAAACGTTAATTACTGCTGTGTTTAGGATCGATTACCTACTAATCTTGTTTTAGTTATAGAATAGAATAGTAGATTGCACTTGGTCGTCTTAGTTCCGCAATTTCTACTGATTGTCAAGTGTTATTTTTGTTTTTTTTCGTTTAGTTTCCGATATTTGTGTTGGAACCTAATGAAATTTGAATTTACGTCAATGTTTCCAAACAAAGGCAACTTCATTTCCAGGAAAACTCGAACCCAGAATCTATGATTAATAATGAAGTATTTATTGACCCATCACAATCTTTGTTGGCAGATTGTCAGTGTTATTCTCTTTTACACTATCTATAAAAATTTGTTATTATTTTTACCACTTTATTTTAATGTTTGTCTTGGAACTAATTATTTCCTTCGTTTTAATTTATATAAAACTATTTAAGTCACATGAAGTTAAAAATTAAAATAATATTTTTTTCAAAAAATTATGATCTAAAATGTGTCATAATACTTATGAAGTAAATTATAAAGCTATGAAAAATTATTGTCTCAAACATATCATACTATTTATGTCATCGTGGGGAAGGGTGGATCTAGAGGGTATAGCCGAACTCCCTCAACAAAACATTACACAACATAATTGAAAATTTATCTAATAGAAATTCTTTGTCCCGTAAAAGTAGGAGTAAGGTAACTACATACAATTAAAAGTAACATATTTTATGTGATTAACTTAACATTTAATAAAGAGTTTATCGAAATTAGACTCTCTATCATATAAAAATAGGAATTAGATCTGTATACATTCTACTTTCCTAGATTCTACATGTAAAACTATACTGAATATATTGTTATTGTAACTTAACTATCTACAAGATGACTGAGAACATATATAAAGAAAAATTAATCTGAGTTAAAAATAATTTTTAAAATTTCTAAACAAAATATTCTTTCAAATTTATGGATCAATTATACACTGAAGGGTCATTTAGTAGAGTGTATTAAAAAATAATGCACACACTGATCTTGTGTATTACTAATACCTTGTTTGATAAATTTTTTAGCCTACGTATAATTAATATAATGTTAGAGCTCAAACACAACAGATCGCCATTAAAATCAATGAAGTAAACCGTAGAAGTTTTAGAGTCGAAGAGAGAGAAAAATC
Source organism: Capsicum annuum (assembly GCF_002878395.1). NCBI lineage: Eukaryota > Viridiplantae > Streptophyta > Magnoliopsida > Solanales > Solanaceae > Capsicum > Capsicum annuum. Next base: position 207,837,881 of record NC_061120.1, read on the forward strand.
AAAATACACTTTATGACTCTATCTCTCTATGTTTCTAGAAACCTCTCCCTCTATATATATTTACAATATTTTCAATAAAAAAAAATACGAGAAATCAAATATTGATTAAGTGGGCTCGGGTACAATATTTGTAGTAGTACTTGGGCCTGTATTTGGGCCAATGTGAACAACCCCCTCAAGCTGGAGGGTGTCAACACTCCCAGCTTGCAGAGAAGGCTGTGATGAAGAGGACCACTCAAAGGCTTTGTCATGATGTCTGCTAGTTGATCAACGAAAGATATGATGCAGGGAAATAAGCTGAGTATGCAGGCAATCCCAAACATAGTGACAGTCGATCTCAATGTGTTTGGTACGCTCATGAAACACCAAATTTTTAGCTATATGCAAAGCAGCCTGACTATCACAGAAAACAAGAACAAGAGAAGAAACAAGTAAACCTAAGTCAGCAAATAAATGAGTTAACCAAATAACTTTAACAACCACCTTGCGCAAGGCACGGTATTCAGCCTCAGCTGAAGATAGAGTAATGGTGGGTTGCTTCTTGCTTTTCCAAGAAATGAGACAACCACAAAAAATAATGTAATAACCAGTAACAGATCTTCGAGAAAGAGGGCAAGCAGCCCAATCAGAGTCAGCATATGCTGAAATAGAAAAATCAGGAGTAGCAGGCAAAAAACTCCTTGATCAGGAGCAGGCATAACATAGCGAAGGACATGGAGGCCATCCTTCATATGAGCAGCATAAGGGGTTTGTAAAAACTGACTAAAGTGTTGTACAATAAAAGAAATATCAGGTCTAGTATGTTGAAAAAAGTTGAGTTTCCCAACTAAACGCCTGAATAAAGAAGGATCAGGCAAATGATCATCCATAATAGGGACTATCTTAACAGAATGTTCTAGTGGGGAGGCCACAGAGTCAAATGGGAACAATGGAACTCATGTAACAAATCAGAGGCATACTTATGCTGATGAATCAGAAAACCAGAGGTATGAGAAATAATCTCCAGTCCCAAAAAATAGTGAACCAGACCCAAATCTTTAATCTGGAATTGCTGATCAAAAAAAGATTTGAGGTCATTCATTTCAGTAAAATCAGAACCAGCCAAGAGAATATCATCCATATAAACCACCAAGATGATTAGAGAAGAGACAGAAGACTTAGTGAAGAGAGAGTAGTTATGTTTACTGGCAATGTAGCCCCTGGACAACAAGGCCTCAGATAGTTTGAAAAACCACTGTCTGGATGCTTGTTTGAGTCCATATAAGGACTTCCTAAGTTTGCAAACCAAAGGAGTTGCACAAGAGGAGGTGCCAGTGACCTGAAGCCTAGGGGAAATTTTCATATAAACATCCTCATGAAAATCCCCATGGAAAAAGACATTATTGACATCCAATTGGAAAACTGTCCAGTGAAGCTTTGCAGTAAGGGGTAAAAGATATTTCACAGCAGTCAGTTTAACCATAAAGGAAAAAAATTTATGATAGTCAATGCTTGCTCTCTGGGTATCACCCCTGATGACTAGCCTATCCTTATACCTCTCCACAGTGCCATCAACTCTTTGTTTGATCTTGTACACCCATTTACAAGGAATAATCTTTTTATTAGAAGGAAGAGGGACAGTGCTCCAAGTATGATTGAGATCACGATCCCTAAATTCCTGTAGCATGGCCTCTTGCTAAGCGGGGCTAGAAACATCCTGCTGGTAAGAAAGAGGTTCATGTAGCTGTATATCAGAAGTGGAAACCTTGGAATTGACCTGAATTGGAGGAAAAAAAGGACGGATAGATGAACAAAGATAGTCGGCAAGATGAGAAGGAGGAATGTGAGGTCTAGTGCTTCTCCTAAATGGAGGAGGAGTAGAAGAAGGAGCCAAATCAGCAACTGTGGGCAAAGTAGCAGGGGAGGAGGAAGGGGAAGGATTAACAAAAGGAGGAGGAGGAGAAAAATGAGAAGAAGAAAAAGAAGAATATGTATAGGGGAAAATGTATTCATGAAATTTGACATTTCTGGAATAAAAAATAGAAAATTTTGTTAGAGTGTGTAGTTTGTAGCCCTTCTTACCACAAGGGTAACCTAGGAAAACACAAGGAATGGACCTGGACTGAAATTTATCTCTAGAATAGGGTGGTGAAACTGTATAGACAAGACACCCAAGACTCTTCAAATGATCATAAGAAGGAGGATGACCATGGAGTTGTTAATAGGGGGAAGAAGAATGCAAAGGAACAGAAGAAAATCTGTTGATCAAATAAGTTGCAGTCAACACACACTCACCCCAGTACTTTAAAGGTAGCTTGGACTGGAAAAGTAAGGCCCTTGAGACTTTTAAAAGGTGTTTGTGTTTCCTTTCTACAATAATTTGTTGAGAAGTGTGAGGAATGGTGGTTAGGTAAAGGACGCCATTCAAAAAAAAAAATAATTTGAGATCAGTACTTAAACCTAACTCAAAAACATTATCTGATCTAAAAATTTGAACAGAAGTATGAAACTGAACTTTGACCATTGTAACAAAAAACTTAATGAGAGAAGAAGCACTTGACTTGGATGATAATTAGTGAGTCCAAGTGGCCCTTGTGAAATCATCAACCAGAGTCAAAAAATATTTGAACCCATTGAATGTTTGAGTGTGGTAAGGGCCCCAGACATCAATATGAACAAGTTGAAAAAGAGAAGAAGATTGAGTAGATCTTGAAGAAAAAGTTAGTCTATGTTGTCTAGCCTTGGGGCAAATATCACATACAAACTGTTGAGTAGGAGAAATTTTACCAGGCAGAAAAGTAATGGATTTCATTTTATGATAATGAATGTGACCAAGTATTTGATGCCAAGACAAATCATTTTGATTAAAATCAGTAGAAACAGGATGATACATGGAAGAAGTACAACTAGCAGAATGAAAAAAACTATCAGGAATAGAAGGAATAAAAGAGTTTGACGAAGTAAAGTAATACAACCCATGTGCAGCTTTACCAATTTTCAATTGCTTCTTCAGAGAAGGGCCCTGTAAGATATAACGAGACTTGGTAAAAAATGCAGTGCAATTAAATTGAGAAAGTAATTTATGGATGGAGATAAGATTGAAATGAAAAGAGGGGACTAATAAGACATTATACAAAGTCATGTCTGGTGTAAGGTTAAGAGAACCAGTGGACATGACTTTGACTTTATACCCATTAGGAAGACTGAATAAAAGAGGAGAAATTAGAGGAGTAAGATTGTGGAGAAGGTGTTTGTGAGGGGTCATGTGGTTTGTGGCTCTAAAATCAATTATCCAAGGATTTACACCTAGATTAGCCTTTACAGATGCATGAAAAACAATAGTAATCACATTGGAACCAGTAAACACACCTGCAAAATTGGTAAATTCCTCAGGGGGAGGAACAATAGCACTATTGCAGGGTTACCAGTGTTGTGGAGATGCTGCAAGTGCTGATAGTGCTGAAACTGATCTTTGGCTAATCTGTAATTCCCGTCATCAAGTTTCACAGAAGACACTAAAAGCTCATCCCCTGAAGTATCAGATTGAACAAGAGACACAAACTTTCTCATTTTTATAAATTTGAAATCTGAAGGGAAACCATGGAGTTTGTAGCACTTGTCAATTAGGTGGCCAGATTTCTTGCAATATTTACAAACCAGAGGAGAAGAGCCAATGGGTGAAGAAGGAGGTCTCCTGACATCAGATTGAGATCTTTTAACATCATTTATCATGGAGTTCCTCTTAGGCTCAAAATGATATCTTTAGGTATACCCATGACCAGAGAAGGTGGGCTAAGAAATGGAGTTGAAAGCAACTGAATCATTTGAGAAACTAGGGATTAGAGTGATAGACTCCTGTTGTTTCTCAATATATTTCAACATAGCATAAGAGCTACTGTTGCTCTTACAGTTTGAATATTCATCATTTAGCCCACTAAGGAACTGTAATAGTTTCTGTTGTTCCATGAACTTTCCTAAAGCCCCACAAGTACTTACAGAGCCAACATAAGAGGTGCTAAGTTTATCCCAAAGGGCACGCAACCTAGTAAAATAAGAAGCAATGTTTGAAGACCCTTGAACGGTAGAGTTTATCTCTTTCTGGACTTGTATGTACTTAGTCCCATTAGATTGCCCAAACCTTTCATTCATACCAACCAAATGTCCTTGGCAGTGTCAAAACCCATAACACTGGTGGCCAGCTTAGTAGAAAGGGAATTAGTGATCCAGGCTATCACCATATTATTGCAACGCTCATAAAATGAGGAATATGAGGAGTTGGGAAAAGGTTTAGCTATCTTCCCAGTAACCATGCCTAATTTGTTCTTAGTAGACAAAATAATCATCATATTCTTTCTCTAAATCACAAAACCAGACCCATCAAAAGGAGGAGAAACTAAGTAAGTACCGAGATTATCAGAAGGATGCAAATAGAGAGAATGAGTTGGTGAGACAGAAAACTCATCGAAACCCGCAGTCCTAACAATAGTGGATGTCGACATAACAATGACGACTATGAACTAGGTCAAAATATAAATGTACTACAGGCACACAACACAAAAAAGCAAAATTTTCAAAAATTTACATGAACTATGAGATCACAAAACGTACTATATATCACTATTATCAGATCTGGCCGATAGTAACAAAAAAAACTAAAAAAAAAGTACTAAAATAGCAACAACTCCGATCAATAATGCGTAAAACAACAGATTACCACCTTTCTTTGTGACCTAAATAAGCAAGGTCTTGATACATAAGAACATCTGAAGAGAAAACCTCGATTTCGGCCTAAAAAAAATTATCAGCGAAACCTGTCGAGGGTAGTATTGAAAGATAGAGGAGAGAAAAAGGATCACGAATCACTGGCTCTAATATCATGTTAGAGCTCAAACATACCAAATCGTCATTAAAATCAATGAAGAAAACCCTAGAAGTTTTAGAGTCGAAGAGAGAGAAAAATCAAAATACACTTTATGACTCTATCTCTCTATGTTTCTAGAAACCTCTCCCTCTATATATATTTACAATATTTTCAATAAAAGAAAATACAAGAAATCAGATATTGATTAAGTGGGCTCGGGTACAATATTTCTACTAGTACTTGGGCCTGTATTTGGGCCAATGTTAACATATAAGAATTAGTTATACTATCTATTGTATATTGAAATGTGTATTATTAATACCTTAAAATTCATGACATTAGTAATGCAATGAATATAATGCAAATATTAGCATGATTAAAGATACAATCATCCCTCAATTTTTTTCTCATATCCTTTCTAACATATATATAGAGGACTGTAATTTCAATTTTTCACATGACATGTTTAAAACTACAAAATTAAAGAATATTTTGACACATTTGACACAACTTTAATTTAAAACCACAAGATTTTTTTTTTATTCTTATCCGTATCAAGTTAAAATAAATTATTCTTTTTAAAACGAAAGATGTAAATAATTTATAGTATTTGTAATACAAACATAATTATCATTAATTTATATCAAATTAAAATAGATTATTCTTTTTAAAACAAAAAAATACTAAATAAAAAAGATACAAACATAATTATCACTAATATTATTAATACATCATATTTTGCATTATTTGTATGGCGTCCAAAACCTACCCTAAGCCTTTGCTTTTACTCCACCAGCCACAAACACAGAGAAGCCAAATTATTATAAAAGGAGACTTTCACTCTCTCTCTCTTTCCAGTACACTCTCCTATTCTCTCTACCTTCTTCTTCTCTCACCCTTCCTTCTCCATTAATACACTCTTTATCCCATCTGCTTCTGCTTTCTCATTGATTGCAGAAGCAGAAAATCATCATTCCTTCCCCACCTAAAATAGCAACCCAAAAAAAAAAGAAATAAATAAAATCCTGTCCTCATTTTATTATAAGTTCAGTTTAATAGAAAGACATCATTTCTTGTACCACTTAAAATAGCGAAAAAAGAAAAAAAGAAAAACTGTCCTCATTTGATCATAAGTTGAATTCAATCTATTTTCTTCTGTGTGTCTCTGACATTCCACTATTGTTTTGCTTCATCTAAAAGCAAAAAAAAAAATCCAAAATAAAAGAAATATTCTCCTCTTCACTTTTTGCCTTTACTTAAAGAAATCCTAGTATGTGTTTGCACCATTGGGCCAGCTAAACTTGCTCTCTGATCTAGTGTGCGTCTGCTTCTGTTCAGGCTCACTTAGCAGAAAGCTAAAAATAACTCCCCTGTTTTTTTACTCTGTTTTGCTTTGTTGCTTTGATTTAGTGTGCGCCCACTTCTGTTTCGGGCTCGTTCACTCAGCTGAAAGCTTAAATAAACTCTCCTGTTTTTACTCTGTTTTGTGTAGCTGTGGCATTCGGCCAGCTAAACTTGCTTTGATCTTAGCGTGTGTCTGCTTCTGTTCAGGCTCACTCAGCAGAAAGTTCAAATAAACTCCCCTGTTTTTATTCAGTTCAAATAAACTTCCCTGTTGTTACTCTGTTTACTCTGTTTTGTGTGTATCTGTACCATTTTGCCAGCTAATCTTGCTTTGATCTAGTGTGCGTCTACTTCAGTTCGGGCTCACTCATTAGAAAGTTCAAATAAACTCCCCTGTTTTTACTCTGTTTGTGTGTGTTTACCTATTCGGGCCAGCTAAACTTGCTCTGATCTAGCGTGAGTCTGCTTCTGTTCGGGCTCACTCATCAGAACGTTCAAATAAATTCCCCTGTTTTTACTCTGTTTTGTGTGTATCTGAGCTATTCGGCCAGCTAAACTTGCTCTGATCTAGTGTGCGTTCGCTCCTGTTCAGGCTCATTCAGTAGAAAAGCTAAAATAAAATCCCCTGTTTTTGCTCTGTTTTTTGTGTAGGTTAAAAAAACTCTATTTTCACTCATAAACTCCCCTGTTTTGGAAAATGGATCGTTTTTCGTCGACGACTCTATTTCCTGATACACTTTCTGGTACAAGAGATGATTTAACAGAGCAATTGACGATACTTTGGGAACAGATTAAAGCTCCATTGATAGTTCCTCTACTCAGAATTGCGGTGTTTTTGTGTCTGACAATGTCGATTTTGCTATTCGTTGAGAGAGTTTATATGGGGGTTGTGATTACACTTGTGAAATTGTTTGGTAGAAAACCAGAAAAAAGATATAAATGGGAATCTTTAAAAGATGATGTTGAGCATGGAAATTCATCTTATCCTATGGTTCTTGTTCAAATTCCAATGTATAATGAAAGAGAGGTCTGTAATTTCTTCTCTTTTCTTGTTATTAGTCTGTCCGTTCGCTATACTAAATAAGCATATTAAATTTATCATTTTCAAAGATTAACGTACTAAATTTGCCATTTTAGTTAAGTTAATACTGGACAAGTAAAATAGACGGAGGGAATACTAATTAATAATTAATGGCCATGTGTCATAATCATTTGGTTAATGTGGATTATGGACAAAACTTGATTGCATTGGCTGTTTTGTTACAGGTTTATCAGCTTTCAATTGGTGCTGCATGTGGCCTTTCATGGCCTGCTGATCGTATTATAATCCAAGTTCTTGATGATTCAACTGATCCCATTATCAAGGTATCCTAAAATATAACAATAACTGTCCAAAATAAGTAAAATTACTTTAAATAATGTCATAGACAACCTAGTATAACATGTTTAAATGGCACTAAATTATACTGTGCTGATAAGTTTACATAATATTACTTATATCATACGCTTAAATTCCTCAACTTCTTCGTCGTGCTTCTGGACAACCTCGGTTCTCGTGATCTTTTAATTGAAAAATTCTGACTCTACTACTGCTTTTTGGTGCAGAACTTGGTGTCGATGGAGTGTCAGAGATGGGGAAGCAAAGGAATAAATATAAAATATGAAATAAGAGACAACAGAAATGGTTACAAAGCAGGAGCATTAAAGGAAGGATTGAAACATCCATATGTGAAACTATGTGATTATGTTGCTATATTTGATGCTGATTTTCAACCTGAGCCTGATTTTCTATGGCGTACTATTCCATTTCTAGTTCATAATCCTCAACTTGGACTTGTTCAAGCTCGTTGGAAATATGGTAATTATTACTTCTTCCTCTATTACTTTTGTCATAATCAAATATCGCACAGACTTTTGGTTAAGAGTGTTCATTTTTTTTTTTGGGCGAAGAACTGTTTTAAAAAAAAAATAGTTTCCCTTGGGTAAAGTACTGCTATACCTGCCAAGGTTCGAACCCGGATTGATGCAGAAATGCACACTCTTGACCGCTAGACTATGCTTCTCTAGCTTGTCAAGGGTGTGCAACACCATGTATATAACCATTAATATCTATATTTAACCTATATACTCGAAAAAAATTTCCGACGAAGGGTGTTCATCTAACCACCCTTCGTCGGCTGTGGCCCCGCCGCTGCACCTGATCACAGGTACGTTCAAGTTGTGAAAATAACATCAAGCATACAATAGACTCTTTAGTTCGGCCATATTTTATGAAACCCCCGAATGACAAAATTTAGTCCACAAATATAGTTCGTGAAAATAACTTCTTGCATACAATATAAAATTAAGTACAATAAATTTTTTTGTTTTGACTTTTATTGGACTCCTGTATAGCAAAAACTCAAATACTTAGTGCACTAAATTGTTTTAAAATCAAAATCAAATTGGGGACGAGAATTATTAAAATAAGGGGTCATGGTTGAAGTTCAAATTTTATTTTCTCTAAAATGTTTTTAGAAAGAATAAAATATTTTTGAAAAGTAGCTATTTGCGTTGACTAGTGGTTTTGAAAAATACTTTATCAATATCAGAACAGCAAATTGTACTTGATCGGTGCTTCAAAAATGTTTCTAAAAATAATTATTTTTTCAATTTGTACAAAACTACTTCTGTTACTATTTAAAAGCCCTTATTTTCCAAAAAAAAAAACAAAAACGGCAAACATGTTTTAAACATTAATTCATACTTGCATAGCTCACAAGGAAATTTTATATATTACGTTGTACGTAAAACAAATATGTTACTAGTATTTTAATACGCTGACCTCATAATAATAAACAAACTTTTGTTTTATTCAAAAAGTAAACACATAAATATATAAACTATATATGACACACAATATAACTTCTAGTACTAAATTAAACATTCACAAAGAAATAATTCTTGCATTACAATCCACGTATTCCTAAATTAGAGAATAAAGCTTTTGTCACTAATTATTGATTAAAAAAATCACGTGTTATAATACTAGTATCACACACAAAAAAAAAAGACAGTCTGGTACACTAAAGCTATTACTATGTACGGTATCAGGGAAGAGTCCTTTCACAAAGATGTATCATACGCAACCTTACCTTACATTTTTGTCAGAAACTATTTTAAAAGTTTGAACAATAGTATCATCTTTCTAGCAAAAAATAATCGAAATAAAATACTATCTTGCTGTCGGTGGCTTTAGACAGCTATTTTCTTATTGTGTATAATAATGGCTAGATTTAGGTAACAATCTTGGTTGGTCGATTTGGTTGGGCCACGTATACTCCTATTAACTTTGGTGGGACATGAAAACAAAATTATACTACTAAAAACATAAAATAGTAGTGCAGTACACAAATCATCTCGTATTTGTATATATATATAACAAAGGGTTGCATTATAAAATGTGTGATATAAATAATCTCCAATAATACAAATATTAGTGACAATTTCCACGGTCAGACCCGAACACCATCTAAAATATAAGTCTAAAAATTGTTTATCTTACTTAAATTTAATTAGTATTCACATTATTCTATTAGGATTCCTCCACGGAGAAGGTTTTAGAGTAACTGATAAAGTTGTCATGTGATTAAGGTCACTGTTTTAAATTATGGAAACAGTCTCCTAAAAAAATGTTAAGGTGAAGTTGCGCACAATAGATCTTTGTGGTCCGATCCTTTCATAGATCTATGCATAACGGAAGCTTTAGTGCACCGAACTCCTCATTATTAGGATTCCACTCCACTTAATTCAGTGTTCTCACATTTCGAGTATCGCAAATATATATATATTTTTTAATTGAAAGCATGTTTCTAAATGTGGACTTTATAGTGCATAAATTTGAATTTAATCAAACTCCAATATCAATATTCCAATAAATACTAAAATAAATATACACCAATCCTTTTGAGCTGGAACAGCAGCTTTTTCGTACTGAAAAAGCTGCAATGTTTTATACTTGAAATGTAAGGCTGTTATGGAAGTAGTCTTCATGAAGACAAAAGGGTACTTATAATATATTATAGCCAGCAACTGCATGTGCCAAAAGAATTGTGGACCTCAGCCCCCTCCCACTAACCGACACTAATAAGTGAAATAAATTCTACAACTATAAGGATCAGTACTCTCGCAACAATACTAAAAATTGTCATCGATCTATTGGTTACTGATTCAAGACAAGTCATATAATTCGGAGTGGTTTGGTAGCTGGTTAAAGTTATGCCGTAGTAGTTATTCGCGTATTAATCATCTCTATTACGTATAAAACACATACTATTAGTAATGCGATGCTGGTCTTTAAATTTCAAACCAATACCCTATTGACTTTTATATATATATAATTCTAACCAGCTATTAAATATATATACGTGAATAATGTTCCTCCTAACCGGCTGCCAAAGGACCTCTTAGTGAAAATGTTTGTGTCAAAGTAAACTTTCTACATTACATCGCATTAGGATACAACTATTTCTTAACTTCGTGTGAACACGAGATACTTTATGCATCGAGCTATCCTTCTAGTATAGTTTACCTGTTGTAACATGCAACTTATCCTACTTAGTGAGTTGTCGATCTATGCTTGTTTTAAAGGTTTAATTCATGTAAATAATAATTTTTAAGTGATTTGATATGTCTAAAAGAATTTTGCAATATCACATTATGTATTGATTAAACTCATACTAAGAGAGAATTGTGAGTGAGAAAAATTTGTTGTGTTGTAATGTTGCAGTGAATGCTGATGAATGTTTGATGACAAGAATGCAAGAGATGTCACTGGATTACCACTTCAGTGTGGAGCAAGAAGTGGGCTCTTCCACCTATGCTTTTTTTGGTTTTAATGGTATCAACTATCTGCTTCCCCACTCATTATTTTTCCTTATCTCAGCTAATTTTATACACCAATTAATGTTTTGAGACTGACCCCTTTGAAATCTCTAAGGGACCAATCACTAAATGACCATATCCCTTATAATTAATATACAACAGATATGACCTATTTTGATTATGTGTGGATTGTGGAATCATACAAAGAGTGTAGTAACACATTTGAAGAGCTCGAGCAATCCAGACTATAATTGCTGCAACAATAACATACTGATCGTAATCTCACAAATGGGATCTGGAGAGGGCAGAATAGGATGTATGCAGATCTTACCCTATCTTTGTATGGTAGAGAAGCTGTTTCCGATAGACTCTTGGCTTGGCAGACAAGAAAAGAAATCGAAGCATGGTAGCAAGAAAATATGACAACAAAATATCAAGATTCAAAGCAAGTGAAGCAACATATAGTAATACACATAGATGAAAAAGGAACAAAGCGATTACGAAATAATACAACTAATTAATAAGGAGAAACATAGATGAGACTATCACCCTGCCTCTCTCACACAAAGTGGACAATACTCCGCTATCTACTAAACTTCTAGGTTAATCCTCGACATTCAACCCTAGGCTCATGTCCTCGATACGCTAAATTAAATTTATGTCGTGTCATATCTAATCACCTCTCTCAATTTTTCTTCTTCGGCCTATGTTTACCTCTGCTAATACTGTGCTACATTATTGAATCGAAGAGGAGGGCACTTAAAAGACAATAATATAGACAATAATATTGACAGTAGTGGTCCAAAAGAATGTTGATTCTGCTTGCTTTTGAGATTTTTCTATTTAATCAATGCTTGAGAAACCAAGAATTTCTGATATTGTACTGGAACTGATTTTAAACGGAGCAAAATGAATATATAGTCGACACTAACTTGCTCAGCAATTACGTGAAGTAGTTGTTGTTATGTAGGAATAGAAGTAAAGCTCACAGTGTGTGTGTGTGTCTATGTGAAAAACAACACAGGGACAGCAGGTGTTTGGAGATTGAAAGCAATAGACGAGGCTGGAGGTTGGAAGGATAGGACAACAGTTGAGGATATGGACCTGGCTGTCCGCGCTAGTCTCAAGGGCTGGAAATTCTTGTACCTGTCTGCTCTCAAGGTAAATACTGAAGTTCTCCCTCTTGTAAAGTATTCGCAGTGCGAGTGAGAGATCCTATTTTTACAAACAAATAAAATGTCATACAACTATGGTGACATTGTGTCAAGAAGTGAGAAACTTTTAACTTTCTTGTTTCATTTGTATAGGTGAAAAATGAATTACCAAGTACATTCAAGGCGTATCGCTATCAACAACATCGTTGGTCCTGTGGCCCAGCCAATCTTTTCAAGAAAATGCTTATGGAGATCATAAGAAACAAGGTAAATTCCTCAAGTAAACGTTGTTATGTGAATTTGGTAACTACTTAGGTACTATTGAGTCCCCGTTGAGCCTTTATGTTGTGTTCGTTTTTTTTGCAGAAAGTAACCTTGTGGAAGAAGATTCATGTGATTTACAGCTTCTTCTTCGTAAGGAAGGTTGTTGCCCACATTGTTACGTTTGTGTTCTACTGTATTGTACTACCTGCAACTGTATTAGTACCGGAAGTTGAGGTTCCAAAATGGGGAGCTGTTTACATTCCTTCCGTTATTACAATACTCAATGGAGTTGGAACTCCAAGGTCAGGTTTCTTTCTCTTTAGCATTTCGTTAGTCCCTCCGTTCACTTTTAATTTTCACATTTCACTTATCGATAGTCAAACTATATAGCTTTGACCAACATTTTAAATGGTTAGTATGAATAGGATTTCAACTTATAGTATTTTTCGTGTAATCAAAGATCTAAATCTTGAAATTAATCTAATTCAATTTATCTCGATTAGTCAAATTGACTCTCGACAAATGAAATGCGACAACGTGACAAGTAAAAGTGAACGGAGGGAGTTGCAATTAGCTGCTATAATTCCAATTCCACGTTAAGATTCTATTTCAAACAGTACTTAGGAGAGCTATGTTGCTTGGACTCTTCAAGAATGCCTCTTGGTGCGTGTCGAATCCTCCAAAAGTAGGTCATTTCTGGATGACCCGACACAGGCACAGTAGCATATTTGTAAGAGTTCGAGTAACATGGCTTAGCTAGGAGTACTGACATAAACAGAAAAGGGAAATAGGAAAGACACTGTTTGCAGATCCTTTCAAGATAATCAAACGTTTCATGAGCTACATAGCAAGAATACATGTCTGATACTTACAGCAAAGAGCTAATAATATACTTGCCCATCATTTGAAGGCTCATTTGAAGGCTATGTTGTACGGACTCTAAAAAAATGTTGTTGCACTTGTGCCGGATCCTCTGAGGACATACTATTTTGGAGGATTCGACATGCACCCAACGACATCTTTTATGAGTCCGAGCAACGTAGTTTTAAGGGTATACTCGGGAAAGGCCGGAGGAAGGGGGGGGGGGGGGGGTATGAAGAGTTGTTTTGAACAAGAAAATGCTGAGATTTAGCGCTTGTGCCTACTCGACTACAGGTCATTACATCTGATAATATTTTGGATCCTTTTCGAGAATGTCATGTCACTTCACCGGACAAAGGCTACATTCATCGGCTTGTTAGAGGCAGGAAGAGTCAATGAATGGATCGTCACAGAGAAACTAGGGGATGCTCACAAGATGAAATCAGCCATCAAAGCGTATAAGAAACCTCGATTTAGGTTTGGTGACAGGTAAATAGTCCTAAAATCACTGCCCTTTTCGTGGTTTAAATCAAACAGGGCTGTCAAACTAAGATTTTCGTTGTCCTTTGAACGACAGGCTTCATTTGTTAGAGCTAGCAACGGGCGCGTACCTCTTCTTTTGTGGATGTTATGACCTCGCCTTTGGGAAAAATCTCTTTTTCCTCTACCTCTTCATTCAAGCATTTGCTTTCTTCATCATGGGATTCAGTTATGTTGGCACTTTTGTTCCAAGCTCTTAAGATACTGCTCGTGGGAAGCAACGTCTAAGCAGCAATATTTTCAGCATCCTTTATTCACTTTCTTCACATGTAAAGAGAAAGTTGTTCATTAATTCTTTTGGGTTCTAGCATAAAGTATTCGAGTTGATGGCTCGAATCTGTTTTGTTCTCTTTGTGTATATTCCAACAATGGTTGAAGTCTAAACAGTAAAAAAAAAAGAAGAAAATTTTATTGTGAATGTGTATAACAAAGATGGGCAAGAAAGTGAAGGATAATATCTTTGTGCTATTGAATGAAGTTGCCAGAGTATTTCTTTTTCTCTCTTATATATTGTTTGAGTTGCTCATCTTTTGAAACTGTCATCTGAACTGGTAAAAGGTAACGAAATCGTAGAGATTTTTCTGTTATAGCTTATAACTATCGTAAACACTTAATTTTTGACCCAAACCTAATATTTTTATACCACTTTAATGTTCATTTAATTTTTATTTTTTTTTATTCTAGGCATTTTAAATTTATCTTATTCTTTGAGGTTTGTTAAAAATTTTGAAAACTACAAAAATAGAGTCACATTTTAAATAAGTTTTTATTTTTTTTATTTTTTTATTTTATTTTATTTTATTTTTTTAGAAAAAAAAAAAGAATTTTTCTAAATTATATTTGTTTTCTTCTTTCAACCTTTAATAAAGAATGTTGTGATATTAATTTTTCTTAATCGTATTCCTAAGACTAGTTATTAGCTTATATTATATTTTTAATCATTTTTATTTTATTAATAATAATAATAAAAAAAAAATAATAAATAAAGAAATTTAAACTACCCAAACCACCCACAATTCCCACTTCTACTTAACCTCTCCCACTCTTCCTCCACACAACCCATGACACACACATGCACTTATATATATAACACACGATACACACACACATGGGGGACAACAAAAAACAAGAGAGAAAAAAAAGATTGGGGAAACAAGGAAGCAAAAGGAAAACAGAAGGAAAAAGGGAGAGGACTCTTCGGCTCACCAAAAGAAATTATAACAAAATATACGCCTTCCCACCTCGTGGAAACAACACAGACAACAATATTGAAAAACGCCAAACCAGAAAAAAAAGGGGAAAATAAAGTTCACGAGAGAGGAAAAAGTAAACGTTTTGAGGTTTTCATTCACGGCTTCATGGTCGTGGCTCCTAAATCAGTAAATTACATTGACTTTATTTGTAAGTTATCTTTTCAAGTGGTAAACCTTAATTATTCTTTGTACAATGTAACATTGTGATTATGCGAGATTTGATTCCGATGTTACAAAGTTGTTCATTTTTATATACGATGTTTCAACATAAGATATATTCCCCTTTTTATGTAGATAAATTTAAAGTAAAGTGTTTAGTATAATGACATGCATAAAGTTCAATTGTCACCTTGGCTTTGAATAATTCGTGAGATGTTATATTATACACTATGCAATTAATTGAAGTTTGGGTGAGATTTCTTTTCTAAATGTTTATGTATAATTTTCTGCAATACGTATATGATTGTGAGTGCTTCTTATCTTGGGTTAGTTGGATTTCTTTTTCCTATAGTGATTAATCTTTAAGGTAATATCAATGTGTTAGTATGTATTTTCTATATTTGGTTTGTCTTATAACATCATATTCAGTTGAAATGTAATTGGTATAGTTGTGTTAAAGGCTACAGTTTACAACTCATGCATGCATGCAAAAAAAAAAAAAAAGATGTTAACACGCGCAACAGAATGCAAAAATGGGAAGAAGAAAACTAAAAAAAAAAGGGGGAGGGGTTATAAAAAAAAAAAACTGAATTGAAAAGAAGCCCTGGGAGAGTGAGATTAAAAAAAAGAAAGAAGGAAAGATTAGAACAAAAAAAAAAAAAAAGGAAGAGAAAGATTTTCTTAAAACAAAAAAGGGAGGTAAAGTAATATAGTACGGATGAAATTTCAAGGGAGTTTATAAATAATTTATTAGATTAGATTGGTTCAAATTTGTGGCCCTTGTATCTGTGTATGCTATTTTAGTGGATGTATTTATTTAAAATTTGTGTTACCATGATAATATTTGTCGTGCAAATTGGGTGATGAACAGATGAAATTTATGACGAATGAAGCTGTATTTTACTCTTAAGTGTGTCATTACTTTGTTATCTAATTGGATCATTAGGAATATGGTTCGACCGGCAATAATAATAATAGACAAATATAGTTG
Source organism: Capsicum annuum (assembly GCF_002878395.1). Lineage (NCBI taxonomy): Eukaryota > Viridiplantae > Streptophyta > Magnoliopsida > Solanales > Solanaceae > Capsicum > Capsicum annuum. The sequence goes on from NC_061120.1 coordinate 207,854,150, forward strand.
GATTAAGAAATGTAGAATTATGTGTACAATCACATCTTTAGGAAATGAGATAATAACTTATAAAAAATGAGTTTATGTTTTGATCAAAAGAAATTTTAAAGTTTAATATACAAGTGAAAATTAACGATGAAGTTGGAAAGCCCTGCTACCGACCATTCGTTATAATAAAATTAATCTACCGTTTGAAGCCAATTGAATTGGGTTGGGTAGATCTTAAACCTATTAGGTACTTATTTAGACTAGAAAAATGGGACGATCCATAAAGGCCTCCAAGGCACGAGAAATACATCCAAAACTCGTGGTAAGGCTGAAAAGTAATACTACTATCGGTAAGCCACACATCAATACAGTTTTAAATATATTCAAAAATAAATAAAAGCAAGATAGAAGTCTCTTTTAGGCCAACAAATGCTATATATCCGAAAGATTAATTTAAGCCAGACATAAGTCATTAAAGCGACCGTGCTAGAACCACGGGACTCGAGGGATGCCTAACACCTTCCCCTCGTTCAACAGAATTCCTTATCCGAATTTCTAGTTCGCAGACCAAAATAAAAAAAATAAAAAAAAATAAAGAGTCATTTCCTTTTGAATAGGGATTCAATAAGGTGACTTGGAACACCCAAACTCAATTTCAAGTGGCGACTCTGTAAATAAAATAATCCCTTTGTAAAACTTCACTTCAATTGGAAAAACCCATTTTCTCTAAAACCAACTCCCTAGCGGGGTCGGATACGGTGAAAAACAGGGGTGTGACAGGTATTTGGTATTCAAAATTAACTGACGTAGGCTTATTGACACAGGTAAAATGTTGCTATGAAGAATGAAACTGCCTCTTTCAGCACATGTAATAGTGGCCTAAACAAAGTACAATGTAAATTATTAATTACCTTGGCATAAACATGAGTCTAGGCATTAGAAGTAGGGAATTTTAGTCCAAACTTTTGTATATGTATCTAGAAATTCATTGAACATGTAAAGATCTAACAAACTTGATTACCATTTGCCTCTCACATTAAATCGGACGATTAACACTCAGCTAGCATTTTGTGAGAATCTAGTCATTTGGTCCATTCATAAATACTATTTCACTCTACTAGCGAAGCTGAGAGTTCATAAGTGAATGAATAAACCAACACTTCAGCCAGAATCTTCTTCTTAAGAGAGTAATTATACACTGACAACAAGCTAAACTAAACTTTGTTAACCACCTACTAGCTGTATGGGGCCTTAAATTTGCCCCTAAAATAAGTCTTGTTGAGTAATTTGCTTGATCATCCCATTCACTTGTTGCTGCTTACCTTAGAACACTCATACTTTTGTCCCCCCATATAGAGGGTACACTGTAGCAGCAAAAAAAATTCTGCAAACCCCTCTGACACTCCACCCTAAACATTGAGGAGTCGTTTGGTGGAGTGTATTGTAAGATATAATGCATGCATTAGTTAATGTGTATTACTAGTATCTTGTTTGGTACGTTTTTTTCGCCTATGTATAACAAATGACACTCTATTGTGTATTAAAGTGTGTATTAGTAATACATTCCATTTCCTATGTATTAGTAATACAATGACTTTAAACACATGCATTAACTTATTAAATGATCTTAATACCCCTCAATTTTCCTCTCAAAATATTTCATCATTTCTTTTCCCGCTATTTTAATTTGCAATAGTAAATCTTTTCAAAACATTTCACAATTTCTTTTTCCACCATTTTAATTTACAACAATTAATAGTTAATTTAAATAACTATATAGCATATTTTTGCTTTGCTTCGAGAGTCGTTAAAAAGACTAAAAAAAAAATTGATACCATTTCTTAATTTTACGTCTTGTATTTTATTTTTGTTTCGACTATG
>NC_061120.1:207859009-207872263 GCF_002878395.1 Capsicum annuum
CCATTTCTTAATTTTACGTCTTGTATTTTATTTTTGTTTCGACTATGCTAATCCGTCGGCGTAACATTTATGCGCAAAGACGAAGGTCTTGCAATTAATCCCAAATCTATATATACTAGTTCAACAATACTAGTTTTGTTTGAGATGGCAAAAGAATTTTGTACCAAAAAAAATTGTACAAAATCAAAGAAAGGTATTTTTGTAAACAATATTTCTTTTATAGAAATTATGTAAGATGTATTATTTCTTATACATCAACTCAAACAATGTATAAGAAATAATGCATGCATAACTAATACAAGTATTACTAATGCAAATATTACTAATACACTATATTTTATATTATTCTTATACACTCTACCAAACAACCCCTGATCGTATTGCTCGGTTAGTTTCTTTTACTTGTCATATTTGTTTAGGGTTAAACTGCATAAATTTTGACTAAAAAAAAAAAAGGTCAGCCCAGTGCACTAAAGCAACCGCTATGCACGGTGTCAAGGGAAAGGCCCACCACAAGGATGTATCATACACAGCCTTACCTTGCATTTTGAAAAAAAAAACATAAAAAAAAATATATAATAATTTATTTATATGATAATAAATTAATAATAATAAATATAAATATAATAATTATAAATATAATTATTATAAATATAATAATTTATTTATTCAATTTATTTATTTATTAAATAAATACAATAATTTATCCTTTCTTTCATAAACTTTGACTAATATTTTAAATTTATTTTTTAGAAGGATTGCAACTTAGAATATTTTTTATATCGTTTCCAAATATCTAAATTTTAAATATTAAACTATTCTAATTCAATTTGACTTTTGTAAAATGAATTGTGACAATTAAAAAGAAACGACAGAGTATTATATTTTAAGAGTAATAATATAATAAATTTGTTACTACCTCCTTTCTATTTTATGTGTGTCATTTCCTTTTTAGTCCGTCCCAAAAAGAATGTCATGTTTTTTTATTTGGTAAATATTTAAAAACATAATTACACTTTTACCCTTATTGGATCCACTTAATTAAAAAAAAAAGATAGGAGCACATTTTTTAATAAAGAATAATTTGGTAAATATTATCAAATTTTCCCTTATTTCTTAAATTCTGTGTCCGAATAAATAACAACACATAAAATAAGACGGAGGAAGTATTATATTACGTATTCCCTGAGAAATACGACAAGTGAATCATTAACAAATAAAAGTGGACTAGGGAGCAGTGTAGTTAACTTCCCCGGAAAGAAAATATTGAAATCAATAAATAAGTTCTTAGTACTAGAAAATGAGGTCATAAAAGTGCATCTTTTAAAACTAAGTGGGTTGTTCATGTAATAAACTAATGCTAAAGCCTAGATGGGATCAACAATGAAAATGTCATCTACCCTAAAAAAATCTTTGCCCCTTCTTACCAAATTGACCCTTCATAGTTTTTTTTCATCCATATCCTTAAAAAGGCCACAAACAACTTCAACAAAAACCAAACAACAATTTTGTGTACCACATTTCTCCATCAAACAACAATGGCTGCCACTATAACAGCTGCCATTTCCACTCTCCCAAAACTCTACAAATCCACCTTAGCTCCAAAACCCATTTCCCTTCTTTCCCAAAAATGCCCTCTCTCTTCTTCATTTTCTATTCCATTCAAGGTACAACTCCCAAAGCTCAACGTACAACACCTCAATGCTCACACCAAAACTACATTTCCAAGAATCTCCGCTACAATCTCCGTAGGAGACAAACTACCCAATTCAACACTTTCCTACTTCGATCCATCCGATGAACTCAAAACCCTTTCAGTCTCCGAACTCACATCTGGTAAAAAGGTTGTCCTTTTTGCTGTTCCAGGTGCATTTACACCAACATGTTCGCAGAAACATCTACCTGGTTTTGTGGAAAAGTCTAAGGAGTTAAAGGACAAAGGGATTGATGTAATTGCTTGTGTTTCGGTTAATGATGCTTTTGTGATGAAATCTTGGAAGGAGAATTTGGGAATTGGTGATGAAGTTTTGCTTTTGAGTGATGGGAATTTGGAGTTTACTAAGGCTATTGGATGTGAACTTGATCTTAGTGATAAGCCTGTGGGACTTGGTGTTAGGTCTAGGAGATATGCTATGCTTGTGGAGGATGGTGTTGTTAAGGTTTTGAATTTGGAAGAAGGTGGTGCGTTTAATGTTAGTAGTGCTGAAGATATTCTCAAGGCTCTTTAGGGGTTTAGTTGTTTTGTTTTGTTGTTGTTTATGTCTTTTGAGGGAATGTTGATGACAATCTTGAGGTTAAAATGTCTCTGTTATTAGTCTTTGTGATGAATAATACAGATGTCTTTAGAGATTATGAAGCTTATTAGTTAAAGCATTGTTTTTTGTTTCCTGTTCTATCTATTTGCTAAGACAGATGAGTGCTGTTTGATTTCGATAAATGATTTGTTGAAACTTGAAATTTGCAGCGCTGAAGGTGTTCTCAAGGCTCTTTAGAGGTTTATTTGTCTTTTTTAGTCTTCTTGTTTGTGTCTTTTGAGGAATGTTGCTGACGAGTATGAGGCTAAAAGAGTTGCGTTTACTGGTCTTTGTGATGAGTAATACATATGTCTTTAAGGATGATGAAGCTAATTAGTTATGATCAATGTGTTTTTTTTTGTTCCTTGTTCTATCTTTGTGGAGGATTAGGAGGTTAGAAGGTAGTCGAGCTTGCTCCTATGATCTTTTTCTTCGATGTTAGTATTATGTGTTGTTTCCTTTGCTTCAGTAATCGTATACTTTGTTGTTGCTAATGTTCTCTTTGACATTGTTTTCAGCATGGCTTCGTTTCTCTATTTGTTTTACTTGCTTGATTTTTGATATGCTTTACTTGAGCCGAGGGTCTATTGGAAACAACCTCTTTACCTTCACAAGGTAGGGGGAAGGCTTCATATACATTGTAAAAATGTTGTATGGTTGTGGATGATGGAGTGGTTAAGGTTTTGAATTTGGAAGAAGATGGTGCTTTCAATGTTAGCAGTGCTGAAGATATTCTCAAGGCTCTTTAGAGGTTTATTTGTCTTTTTTAGTTTTCTTGTTTATGTCTTTTGTGGAATCTTGATGAAAATTGTCCTCTTTACTTCAGTATTGTTCTGTTAGCTGCTCTGGTGTTCATTACTCGAGCCGAGGTTCTTCTGGAAACAACCTATCTACCTCCGCAAATTATGGGTAAGGTCTGTGTATGTTCTACCCTCCCTGGACCTGCCTTTGGTAGTTTATTTAGCTGTAGGTTACATGTAATTAGCATTTTGAATGAAATTGACTGGCTGAATGATTGTGCATTTGTTTTTCTTACAGCAATACAACTTCAAACACTCAAACAAAGAAAATCTGAAATTTCAAATTAATTTTCCAGAGTAAATTTTCTTTTTTCTCGTTGGCTTATTTCTAGATTCTGTTCTATATGCACCGGGTGCAGGGTGAGACTGTTTTGTGGAGCAAATGAAAGTTAACTCATAACTGTGTTGCATGTTATGTAGTATGTACAAGTTCGGGGTTGTCAATTGAATGGGTTTTACGGATTTGTTAAAAGTAAACTTGGTGTCCAGAAGATCTCATCTGATTGACCGTAGCATTTTCTGTTTCCTTCTGCTTCCGTCTGCTGTTAAACTTAGAACAATGAAAAACCAAAACAGTGTCTTGTTCAAACTTTAAGCCCATCTCTTATTTTTGTGTTCTGATGGGGGTTTTGGTGCTGTGAAGTAATTGCATCTTTAAATGGTTCAATTTTTATTAAGAGACTGGTGTCCTCGGTTTGTAGCTTCTATTTTCTAGCGTAATGACATCTTTGAGGAAATTTGAGATTTGTTTATGTATAGGTTATTTGTTTTTCAAGTTCCTAATAGGGATTTTGTCTGAGTAGAAGTAGGTTAGTAGGTAATTGAGCCTGCTCCTACGATTTTTTGTATGATTTTTGATGTGCTTTACTTGAACCGATGATCTATCGGAAACGACTTCTTTGCCTTCACAAGGTAGGAATAAGGTTGTGTACGCATCACCCTCCTCGTCCCCGGACACCACTTGTGGGATTACACTGGGTATGTTGTTATTGTTGTATCTATATGGAGATTATGACTGTGTCTGATTAGTTTTTAAACTGAATGAACTTGGGAATTGGGAGTAATTGAGAGGAATTTTGCTAAGACAGATGACTGCTGTTTGATTTCAACATTTTGCACAAATGAATGACTTGTTGAAACTTGAAAATATACATTGTAAAAATGTTTTATGCTTGTGGATGATGGGGATGTTCAAGTGTTGAATTTGGAAGAAGGCGGAGCTTCCAATGTTAGCAGTGCTGAAGATACCTTCAAGGCTCTTTAGAGGTTTATATGTCTTTCTTGTTTCTTTCCTTTTTAGGAAATGTTGATGATAATCGTGAGGCTAAAATGTTGATTACTAGTCTTTGTGATGAATATTACGGACGTCTTTAAAGATCATGAAGCCAATTAATTAAATTACTGTTTTTTGTTTCCCGTTCTATCTATTTGTTAAGACAGATGAGTGCTGTTTGAATTCGACATTTTGCGCAAATAAAGACTCCTTGAAGCTTGAAATTATGCATTGTAAAAATGTTGTGTGCTTGTGGATGACGGGTTGTTAAGGTATTGAATTTGGAAAAAGGTGGAGCTTTCAATGTTAGCTGTGCAGAAAATATTCTAAAGGAACTTTAGAGGTTTATTTGTCTTCTTTTGTTCTTGTTTCTTTTTTAAGGGAATGTTGATGATAATTACGAGGGAAAAATTTGCTTTCAAGTGTGTGATTACTAGTCTTTGTGATGAATAATACAGATGTCCTTAAAGATTATGGAGCTAATTAGTTAAAGCATTGGTTTTCCTTTGTTTCTTGTTCTATCTATTTGGAGATTATGTATGTATCTGATATACTTTTGAACTGAATGAACTTGGGAATTGGGAGTAATTGAGAGGAATTTTGCTAAGACAGATGATTGATTTTGACATTTGCGCAGATAACTGACTTGTTGAAACTTCAAATTATAAAAAGAAAAGGGCAGTCCGGTGCACTAAGCCCCTCTATGCGTCTATTGTACGCAGGATATGTGTCTATTGTACACAGCGTCCTGCATTTCTGCAATGCATTTTGGAATCTTGAAATTATACGTTGTAAATTTTTTTTTGTGCTTGTGGATGATGGGGTTGTTTTAGTGTTGAATTCGAAAAAAGGTGGAGCTTTCAATGTTAGCGCTGCAGAAGATATTCTCTAGACTCTTCAGAGGTTTCTTCCTCTCCTTATCTTTTTTTCTTGTTTCTTTCTTTTGAGGGAATGCCGATGATAATCATGAGTCCAAAACGTTGCTTTCAAGCGTTTGATTACTTGTCTTTTGTGAGGAATAATACAGATGTCTTTAAACATTATGAAACTAATTGCTTATAGCCGCTGTTTTCTTTTGTTTCTTGCACTATCTGTTGGAGATTATGACCGTATGTGATCAGTTTTTAAACTGAATAAACTTGGGAATTGGGAGTAATTGATGAATTTTGCAATGCTAAGACAGATGAGTGCTGTTTGATTTTGATGTATGATTGTGATGCATGTAACTGGTGTTGTGTGTTAGGAAGTGCTTTACCCTCGGTGTGAGACTTCCCGTCGGATTTAGTTCGAGTTCTAATGCAGGTACGGGACACTAGTGGGAAACCAAAAGAACGGCTTTTTTTAAAGACTAGTTGTGTGTGAATAACTTTTTACCAAGTTTGTTCCTAAATTGCTGCAAAGTAAAGTCATTTCACTTGATTCAGTTAGTAAAAACATCTTCTTTCTGTTTTTGGATCAGTAGTTTTTGCTTTCAATCACATTGATGTTTGTATGGTTTTGTGAATCGCAACGACGTCTATGAATTTAACTTATTTGTGTTGGATGCTGCATCTACATTAAAACCAAATGAACGTGTGTTTGCTAATGATATGCGATATTTGTTCTTAAAAGAGGATACTTCAAGAACTTGATGCAGGATATTAGGTTGATGATCAAATTTGCTTTTCTGGAACATGGAGTTTCTCATTTTTTTTTGCCTATTGGAAACAACCTCTCTACTTCTTCGGAGGTAGTGGTATGGGCTGTGTACATTTTACCCTCCCCAGACCTCACTATGTGGGAATACACTGGGTATGTTGTTGCTGTTGAAGTTTCTCATTTTAACCCCCGTCCAGTTTTTCAGACCCACCGGTCTGACTAATCCAGATTCGCAGACTGTTAGGGCCCATCAGAAGGGACGCATTGTCACATCAACACATTTCAATTGGAACAGATATTAGGAACTTCATTTTGGTGATGAACCGTATTTGAAAATCTTGGCTTAGCACTGTGTTCTAAGAGAGGGTCCAATTTTACTTATGACTAATTCACTTTAGTAGTCTTTAGTTGAATCTTTTCTTTTGGCAGGTGTACGAGTAAGTAGTTAAGATGTGTGCAAGTTGACCTGGATACAACCTAGAATTAGTTGCTAGCAAGTGTTAAAAAGATTTTTTTTTCTTGTCTCACATTGTATTGGCAGATGATTATGGATGCCCCGTTTTGAATCCAAATACACAACTTGTACACACCTTTTAACAATGACTTGGTGTTAAATAATGAGGCCAAGAACACATATCTCGACTTAACTCGTTACGTTGGTAGTTAAATATATTTGCGAGTAGAGTTTTATTGGATTATTGGTTTGATTTTTTGGTTGAACATTTTTCTTAATGAATTAACCAATAATCCGATAAATTAAAGTTTATGGCTCTAATGGGGTTAGTTCCATCTGTTCGTTCTTTTTTCACTCATTTTTTTTTTCTAGCTAAACATACTTTAGATTTATGAGAATTTGTGTAATATTTTAACGGTTAACCCGATATCCGAACTGTTAATGATAAATACGATGATAGTCGATTAATCAATTTCTTAATTGTAATTTAATGGTTTAGCATGTCGGTAAATCGATCTTTCAAAACCGAATCGAACTGATAATTAATTAATCGATAACTAATTAACCAATATCTTAATTGTTATCTAATGATTTAGCAAAACCGAATCGAAGTGATAATTATAAACAACTAATTAATCAATATCTTAATTGTTATCTAATGATTTAGCATCTCTGCAACTCAATAATTTCAAAATCAAATCGAACTGAATCAAGAATACATAATCTATGAAACAGTCTAAGGACTCGTTTGACCATAGGTTTCTCAAGTAGTATTTGGGAAAAGACTTGACACTGTGTTTCGTCATACAATTTGGCAAATAATTCAAATTTCTAGATAATAGAAAGAAATTTGTTAGTATTTAGGACAAATTTAATTTTTTGGGAACTTTTGAAAATAAAATATATTTTTCAAATATTATGATCAAACATTATGATGAAATTTTACTCAAATTTTCACCTAATAACTTGTCAAAAATATTTAAAAATGTACAGCCAAACGCTAATTGAAAAGGACACATAAATTGGCAGGGAAAATTATAAAGTTCCTCCTAGGAATAACTTTTCTATTTTACAAGTTGTCTATATACAAAAGTATCCATTATGTTTCACATTTTGTACTTGCATCCAAAGTCATAACAACTAAAAAGTAAATATTAAAGTAATTTTAAGACGAATAATATTATAAACTTTTTAAATTTTTTTATTTTTTTTTTAAAATTTGATACCGATTGAGACGAAGAACTTGCCCTCGTGGGAGCCATATATTCGAATATATATATAATTTGCTTGTTTTACTCCGTGCAGCTCGCTTCTTCTTCCTCTATCGGTTATTATCGGACATATATTAAAACCCTCCATCAATTACATTGCTTCTCTCTTTTCTGCACTCCATCTCCGACCAGTAAGTAAAATTGATTATTGCTTTTTCATTATTCTCCACACTTAGTTGTTTATTATTATTTTATTAATTGTTAAAAACAGAAGAATATTTTCACTGGCATGTGAACAAATTAGAGCTTTGGGGAGTGTAAGTTTATGCTTAATGTGAAAAATAGAGTTGCATTAAATACATATGTAAAATATTCTTTTTTTCGAGTTTGATATCTAAACTATCAGGCGTGCGAGTTTGCTGCCTAAACTTATTAAAACGCGTATCAACTATCAGTTTGTTCCCTTTTGACCATTGACTCTGATAAATAATTTTAACCTTAGATATATAATGTAATTTTTCATTGTTGCACCCGTGTAGCTCCACCCCTAATTCACAACGCACATTTTTTTCTTTTCAATTTCATCCAAAATGTGGATGTGCCTGCAACTTTAGCACAAACCCCTTGTTAAATCTGGTTTTACTCGACCTTTGGTTAGCAAGCAAGTCCAAGGGGTCATTTGATACGAGGAACAAGAGATAATAATATTGAGAATTATTTTATTTTGAGTTTGTGTTGAGAACATTGATTGTGGCTAAATATGCAAACTGTAGATTGTGGCTAAATATGCAAACTGTGGTTAGATGTTAAAACAATGAGTCAAGGGAGTTAGTTACAGAGTTAGTCAGTAGGCATTGTTTATATATATAGTGATGGATGATGTAAATCGTTAAGCAGTTCAGCTTAATAATAAAAATCCTCTTCTTTCTTCTCTGTCAATTTATGTTCCCTCTGCTCTTAGCTATTGATTTCTACATGGTATCAGAGCTAGCTCAATCGTAGCGACAGACAAAATTGATCACAATCGGATACATCAGGAGCTCCGATCATCTCAATTTAGCTCACTGGTTCAGAGAATTATGTGATGTGGAGTCGTTCTATGAGGCTGGTGATTTTGGGGAAAAACAAGCTAGGATTCATAGATGGTACATGCAAAAAGAAGATCATCCTACGAATGAGAATTTATAGGAAAGATGCAATGCAGTTGTTTTGAGTTGGATTATGGGATCTATATAAAAAACTTGTATAGTGAAATTGTTTATGCAACAACAACAACGGATGTATAGGCAAATCTGAAGGAACGATTTGACAAAGTGAATGGATCGCGAATGTATCAATTACATAAAGGAATTGCTACGATGACACAAGGTACGAAGTCAGTTTCTAAATATTAATCAAATCTGAGAAGTTATTGGGATGAATTCGATTGTTTAATTCCACCGCCTGGTTGTACATGCACAAAAACCAAGGAATTTGTTGAACACTTGATCATGCTTAGAATGAAGCAATTTCTAATGGGACTGAATAAAACATATGAGCAAACTAGGGGCCAAATTCTATTGATGCATCCAATTCCTACCCTAAACCAAGCTTATTCACTAGTAATAAATAGAGAAAGTCAGAGAATTGTGTCGGATTCAAATACAATGACAAATGAATTCTCAGCTATGATGGGAGTTAGAGGAGGTCATGCTAGAGGAAGAGGAAATTTTCAAAATAGAGGTGGCTTTTATGGTAGAGGCAATCTTCAAGGACGAGGTAGTTATCAAGGCAGAGGGAACACTTATGCAATAGAAAATTTCTAAGGAAAAGGAGGATTCCAAGGATATTACCAAAAGATTAAGAATTGGGATAAATCCTGTGACCACTATCATTTGCAAGATCATGTCAAGGAGGAATGCTACAGGCTAAATGGATATCCCTCGGATTACCACACTGGTAACATGTCAGAGTACAATGCTCATAATGTTACCATAGAGGATAATAGGAACTTTTACTATAGTAATCATGGATCTTCATATCAGCCTAGCTTTCATGATCAACAATATCCAGGAGATAATAGAAATGGAAGCACATAAACCAGAAACTATGACAAAATAAAAAAGGGGGAAAATAGTGGAGTGAAAGATGATAATCATGCATTCATGGCTAATGTCACAAGTGTTGCTCCTTCATTTACTCCAGCTCCTCAATTCATACCAAAACAGCTCACACAAATCATGAAGTCATTAAATAAAGAGAGTGCAGTAGAGAGAACAACTCATATGACAGGTATATCTTATTCTTTTATGACTCATCAGAAACCTAAGAAATGGATAATAGAAAGTGGTGCAACTAATCATATGACATCAGATTTGAGTTTGTTGGAAGATACAGAAGTTTTTGAAGACTCATTATCTCAAAAGGTGCATTTACCAAATGGACAAGTGAATCATGTCACACATTTAGGGTCACATATGCTGAATAATGAGGACACTCTTAAGAATGTGTTGTATATCCCAGAGTTTAAATACAACTTATTAGCTATGTTCAAGATGATCAGAAAGTCGCATTGTTCCATTGCATTCTATCCTGACTTTTGCATTTAAGGACCTTACCAGTGGGAATCTGAAAGGGATTGGTAAAGAAACAGGTGGACTTTACCTACTGCCTTCACAAGTTTCTCTTGGTAATACATATCATAAGAAAATAAGTTGTTATGCAGGAAAGACAACTGAGGAAGCAGGATTATGGCATAGGAGGTTAGGACATGCACCAGCTGAAATTCTGAAGCAGTGCTTAAATCTTAAAGATAAGGATTGCAGAATAGTTACAGAGAATTGTAGGATTTGTCCATTAGAAAGACAAGTCAGATCTTCTTTCCCTTCTAGTATAAGTAGAAGTTCACATATTTTTCAGCTACTGCGTTTAGATGTATGGGGTCCATTCAAAATGCCTACAGTTGAGGGATATAAGTTCTTTCTGACTATGGTTGATGATTTTTATAGGATGACTTGGGTTTTCTTGTTAAGAGTCAAAAGTTATTTTGTGGTTGTTTTATAACAATTCTGTATAATGATGCACAATCAATTCAATGAAACAGTTAAAACTGTTAGATCAGATAATGGTGGTGAATTTGTCAATGATGCATGTCTTAAATTTTTTCAGTCCCATGGTATATACATCAAAGAACATGTAGTTACACACCCCAACAAAATGGGGTGGCAGAAAGAAAACATATACATATTCTTGAGTTAGCAAGAGGCATAAAATTTCAAGGCTCAATCCCATTACAATTTTGGGGTCACTGTGTTCTAGGAGTTGTATACTTGATCAACAGACTTTCATCATCAGTTTTGGGAGGTAAAACTCCCTATGAAATTTTCCATGGTAGATCATGTTCACTGACTCATATTAGGACCTTAGGATGTCTTTGTTTTGCCAAACTGTTGACACCAAGACATAAACTTGATTCCAGATCAATTGAAGCTGTTCTTATGGGATATTCTGAGACTACCAAAGGGTACCTACTTTATGACATGGATCATAAGGTATTATTTATTTCAAGAGATATTATCTTCAGGGAACATATTTTCCCTTTCTATAGCAGATCCTCATGTTCTTCTTCCAAGAGTACCCATTATGATTGTAGTCTTGATATGGATGAGGACATTTGCATTGATCAAGTGCAGACTCACCAAACCACTGAGCAGCATATTGATGTCAAAGTTGGGGGTTCTGATGTCTCTAAACAATATTTTGAAGTTCCTGCTGAGCAAAATATAGTATCTCCAGAATATGTGGCACTTACACTAATTGTCTCACTTAGGAGATCTACCAGACAAAGGAGAGGTCCAGCTTAGATGAATGATTTTATCACCAAGACTTCTACTTTACAGTGCACATATCCAATGGCAAATTATATCTCTTATCATAATCTATCTCCATCCTATAAGACTTGTCTCATGCTCTCTTCAAGAATCAAGGAACCTACTACTTATCAGGAAGCTATCCAAAATCCAAAATGAGTAGCTACAATGAAAGATGAAATTCAAGCCTTACAAAATAATGGAACCTGGGAGTTATTTTCTCTACCACCTGGTAAAAGGGCTATAGGTTGCAAATGGGAGTTTAACGTGAAGTTCAAATGTAATGTTGATGTGGAAAGATTTAAAGATAGATTGGTTGCAAAAAGGTACAATCAACAGGAAGGTTTGGACTATCAAGAAACTTTTTTCCCTGTAGTAAAAATAGCGACTATCAGGATTGTTCTATTTGTTGCAGCTCAGGAAGGTTGGCACATCCATCAACTGGATGTTTATAATTCTTTATTGCAAGGTGATCTTTATGATAAAGTATACATGACACTTCCTGAGGGATTTTTAAGCCAAGAGGAGATAGTGTGCAGGCTTTTAAAATCCCTATATGGGTTGAAGCAGACAAGTAGACAGTGCAATGTGAAGTTATCAGAAGCCTTGATCAAGTTTGGTTTTGTTCAGAGTGGTCTTGATCATTTCCTATTCATTAAGAAGGAACATATAAGAATTGTGGTAATATTGATGTATGTAGATGGCATGAAGGCTGTTGGTAATGATCTGTCTCTCATACAAGACATAAAGAATAAACTTCAGCAAGCCAAAAAAAGATTAAAGATTTAGGCAATTTGAAGTTCTTTCTTGTAACACCCCGTATTCAAGTACGTGTATTGGCGTATTCAAGTACTTATATTGGTCTTATTTATATGGAGTTAATTTTTTTGTTATTATTTAATTTATACCGAAATTTGCCCGTCGATGGTTCCATGCGAAGGTTATTGAATAATCTTTACAACGATATACAGATTTCCAAAAACAGATAGGTTTCGGATATAATCGAGCATGTTCGAAACTATAAAACGGTGGTCGGGATATTTGGGAATAGTAAATGTGCAGAAAAATTTCCTGCAAACTACTGAGGCCAGCTGAATTTTTAGGGTCAACTTCAAACGATCATAACTCCTTGTACAGGACGAACTAGGTGGCCTACTTTATATGAACTGAAAGCCCTTTGAATTATCCTTCCAACGATACCAATTTCACCCAAATTTGATATTGCAGCAAAGAGTTATGGTCGATCTACTTTAGCTTATCAAAACAGTCCACCAAAGGACAGATTTGACATTATTTAAATTTTAAAGGCATTTTGGTCATTTCCTATTATACTATGGACGGGAATATGTGTATATATACATGTATATGAGTTCAAAAACTCATTTTCATCATCAATCATTGAGAAAGAACAAACCCTAGCCAAATTTGACCTTTAAATTACTTTTGATTCAACCGTAGAAATTCCAAAGTAATCCGATAACTGCGTTTGTCATCTCGAGAGCTTCGAAGGGCACATATTATTTGTGTAAACAGGATTGTATAATCAAGAGGTGAATTCTAAGGTATGAATATTATTTGCCTTGTTCTTTTCCATATGTATATGTGCGATACAGGATTATATGTATTGGTTGTTATTGAAAGGTGGTGGAAATAGGGTTATGGACTATTTTGCATGGTTTGGTTATATTGAATTGTGGAAGGTGGATATGGTAATTGAGTTATGGAAGGTGGATATG
>NC_061120.1:207875263-207906648 GCF_002878395.1 Capsicum annuum
TTTATAATTATGTGTACTAACTAATTATAAAATGTCCAATTAAAAAGAGGCATGTGTCCTTTATTGATCAGATTTTTGTCTTATTTTTCGTTCTTCACTTGTTGTGTCTCTGCAATTTTTGTTATAGTTGAAGGGAATAACAATGTCTTTTCTTTATTTTATATTCAAAGTGACTGTATATTTTTCTTTCGTATTATATTACAAAAACAATAAAGTTTTTCTTATCTTTAACTTTTATATCCGATTATAAGTTTCAAATTTAAGTATTAAAATATCTTGTATGAAAGATGTAATTATTGTTTTAATACTAATAAAGCATTTTTTTTAATAAACTAATTGTGTGTTTGTAGGTTGAATCTGCAACTTTTATATTTAAAAATAGATAAATTACTTTAACTGCTGCATAAAAGAACTTTTTGTTGAATCAAACGCCTCTATTTTCTTAAAAAAAATATCTTAAGAACGAAAAATTAAAATTAATTGCTATCGTAATTTTGGCAGAAGATGAACTTAAGCATTATTAAGAAAAAGGGATGAAGAGAGATAATAGAAATATATGTTTATGAATCATGTACGACATATTAGGAATATTGTATTTCATTTTTTGGATTATTCTTATTGCATAATAACCTTTTGTATGGTATGTGTAGTTGGTATTTATGCAAAAATTATTTTTTTACTGCAGTAGGCTAATTGAATTTTGATTTGGTAATTTAATATCAAGGCTAATTGAATTATGATATAGATATTTTTATTCAATAGTGAATTTCGTCAGTAAAAGAGAATAATATAATATTCGATAATAGAGAGGGTAAAGGATAAAGGTTGAAAGAAACATTTTTGTTTCGCAAACAGTGTATAACCTTTGTAAAATCTAAAATTGACCTGCTTGAATTTATGAAAAGACCTAAAATATGAAATTTAAAATAATAATAGAGTGAATCATACTTTACCCCCTCCCCCCTCCCCCCCAAGCATTGAACGTTTGAGAAAGATATCCCTCTAAATATTGAATGGGAACGATAATTTCCTTATGCAATATTTATTTATGAGATTTCTTTTAATAGAGATATTTTTCTAAAATAAAATAAGAATATTAACTCCGACTTCTTGAAAACGCTAAATTTCAAGGGATTTTTTTTATGCTAAACACTAAATTTTGAGGGTTAGATTTATTTTTTATTAGTTAGTACTCTTTTCCTAAATAATTTGATAAATATTTCATTAAGTAGTATCTTTTAAGAAAAAAAGTTACTTTTTTAAATAATATTTGGATTATTTGGGAAAAAAAAGATCCAAAATGGGAATCGTGAAATAGGGAACATGCAACGCAGTTTTAGGGTGTCTGTGGGGTAGGGGGTGTCGTTGGGATAGTTTATTTTAGAATTTTTAAATTTGATTTGATTTAATTTGCTCATTATTTCAAAATACACATGTTTTTGTTAGTATCATAAAGGTTGTAACTGAACCTCAAATATTTGGATGTAAATTATATTTTTATTTTTATTTTAAATAAATAGAATATGAAATAATTTAATCACTCTAAATTTAAAGTTTTATAACTCAAAAAAAAAATATAAGGATATTGACTATGTCTTAATAATAATTTTTTTAAATAAAAAAATATGGGCTTAAATGGTTCGTTTAGAATATTATTGATTTTCTGTTTTGTTTAATTAGCTAAGGATGCAAATTTTAAATCAATTTTTGTACTTGAAGAATTAATGTATATCATTTTGAAATTAATAAGGTTAAAATTGAGAAGTTATAACCACTTCAAATTAGAATTTTAATTTAAAGTTTAATTTTAAGCTTTAAAAGCAATGCAAAAAAATGGAGTCCTAAATGTGGATTGTGACTGAACGTTAAAGTATTTTTAATATATCTATTAATTTTTATTTTATTTCTCAAGATTATATTTATTATTTGAATTTATCAGTATTGTTTGTAACTAATTTTGTCTATTAAAATTTTGATTGTGGTCTTATCACATTTTTATGTATTGACTTAATTATAGAAGATCAATACAACAAACAAATCTTATTTATAGATATGGATTTTTTCAGTTCACAGTTTATATTTAGCATAACTATAAATCACTTTATGATTATTTATTGATAATAGAAAATATAATTATTTATTGTCAGAGTTTGTATTTTCTTGAACTTTTTTTTTATTTTATCTGGTATATAATAACAAAAAAATTACTAACCTAATGGATGATATGTTAAAATTTCTAAAGTTTACAACCTTAAATATATCTATTTCTGAAGGTGAAGTAAGAACTTAACTAATCTTTAAGAATTTTTAACTTATCTTAAATAATTTTAACTTCTGCAATTTATAAAGCAAATCATCGTAAATAAATTAGTCACACTAAAGTTATTTGATATATATATCTTTACCTACACAAATTAATCAACATTTGTTGCAATTTTTAATGCTCATGAAAATCACACACTAGTAATTTTGTGTAGGATACTAGGATTTAGGTCATGTGTTCTAAAAAAAAAAAAGAATTAATTTCAACGAAATTTCATAGTGAATGATATGTTAGTCATTGAGAATTTTGTTGTTGTTTGTCCTTCTATTTGCTTTGATTTAGTCCTTCATAGTGCATGCATAAATATATTATATATATAAAAAATCTCAACAGTATTGTAAGTTAAAACTATAATAATATCTCTTATAACAACTCCAGGTTATATAATTTGGATTTGGCTCATCTATATTTTCATTATTTTTATTTTTTCAAGACATGAATTAAAATTAATATTTAAGATTTAATTAATTAAAATTAAATTTTAGCCATGATTTAACTAATTAATACTTATTAGTTTAACACTTTATTAATTCTCCTTTTGCCAAATTTAAGAACTTTCTTTATTCCTCTTTGTCCAAAGCAATAATTGCTATGAAAAAAAAAAGAGCAATACCAAAAAATCAAGACGGCAGGAAAATAATTTCGTGAATATGAATCTTTCAAAATATTATATTAACACAATCAACTAATTTTAAAGAAAAAGTAGAAAAAAATAAAATCAAAATAATTCATTATTCTAAGAGAAGTTGGAACATAGACATGCAATGACAAAAATGGAGAACAACGTAAGGAAAAAGAAGAAAGAAAATATTTAAAAATATATTTATGGATAAAATAAATTTGTATCCATAATTAGGGAATACTAAAAATTTGAGAAAATAGTCTATTACCCCCCAATCTTTACCCCAAATCCAACTACACACTCAACCTTTAAAGGTGACCTATTACCCCCTAAACTTATTTTTACCGAATTTATTACCCCCTAGTTGCTGACGTGTCAACGGGCGTGACTACATCGCCCATAAGCGCGTCAGCTGATTGCCACATCATTATTTTGCATGATGTGGCATGGCGTGGCAATGACATGGCAATGGCGTGGCAGCGCGTGCATCACACCGCATTTTCAAATGACTGATTGTCAGCTTTTGGAGGGGTAATAATTCCACTTTAAAATAGTTCAGGGAGGGTAATAGGTCATCTTTAAAGGTTGAGCGTGTAGTTGAGATTTGGGGTAAAAGTTGTGGGGTGGGGGGCAATAGACTATTTTCTCCTAAAAATTTTGAAAACTAATATATAAAATATGTATTATTCAAATCATAGTTGGAAACTTAGAATCTTAATTTAGTTAATTAAATATTGACAATTAATTTTAACTCATGTCACGCGTCTCTCAATCAAATAATAACTTGCAAAAAATGAAGACAACAAAAATAGAGAAGAGCGAAATCCGACAAACTATCGTACCAAAAATTTGATATCTTCCAACCATATATTAAGGAGAGACTCAACTTAAAAGACTCAACCTACAATAAATGAGAAAAAAAAACTAACTTATGCCTTTGAAAGAATACTATTTCACATAATTCATGTGATCAATTGGCTAGTCCAGGACAAACTGAACATCAAGGAGCCAACTTCACACATCTTTAACATGCTAAAAGATTAGTCATTACTTAGTTCAAAATAACAAAAAAATCATAAATTTTATAGAATCTCGCATTTAGATATATAAACTATTTCTAATGAAAGAAATATATTATCAAAATTATGTACATATAATAATATATTCTATTACATAAACGTCGTAATTACATGTATGTTGATCACCATATATTGCACTCTTCATTTAGGAGAACATAACTTCTTAAAAAAATCTATAATGTTAAGGTTATACATAAAATATATATATATATATAATTGCATGTACGTACCAAATGCATGAATGTTGCTATTCACTGATTCTTTATTTTTATAAGCATGATCAAATATCTTAAGCATACAAAAGTCATAATCTAAATACATCTTTATTATAGGGATAATTTAACCTTTATCACCACCCACAACAAGTTAAGTGCATATAATAATATATTCTATTACATAAACGTCGAAAGTACCTGTATGATGATCACCATATATTGCACTCTTCATTTAGGAGAACATAACTTCTTAAAAAAATCTATAATGTTAAGGTTATACATACATACATACATACATATATATATATATATATATATATATGTATATATGTATATATACTTGCATCTGCGTACCAAATGCATGAGTGTAATGCTATTAACTGATTCCTTATTTTTATAAGCATGATCAAATATCTTAAGCATACAAAAGCCATAATCTAAATACATCTTTATTATAGGGATAATTTATCCTTTGTCACCACCCACAACAAATTAAGTGGCAAGAGTCACTTAAAATAAGTTTACAAAAGTAAAAAAAAAAAAAAAAAAGAATACGCAGAGAAAAGCTTTAGAAAAGAACCATGGGAGAGTTTTTTTTTTTTAAAAAAAAAAAAATGAAATTTGAAGTAAGAGAGCTTTTTGATATATTTAAATGCGTTAATGTAGATAATAATCTGAATAATGAGGGGTTTTGATTACTTAAAAGGAGGGATTTAGTTAACGGAGGTCATTTCGTAGTTGAGAATTGTGTGGAGATGTTGGCATAAATTTAGGGGGAGTGCTTGCAACTGTTTCTCATATATTTACTGAAAATTTTGATAATATTAAAAGAATATGCAACTCACAATTCAAATAAAAATTATCTTAATTTAAATTATTTTTATCTTAAAAATAAACTTTATCCTTATAGCTTTATTTAGAACTATAAAAAACGTTTAAAACTTCCTGAATTTTAGTTTATCTATAAACTTATTTTAAGAAATTTTATTTGCCATTATGCATGAAAAGTTATAGATGATTTTTATTTTATTTACCATTATACATGAAAAAAGTATAGTTGAATTTTTTTTATTTACAATTTAAGAAATTTGGATGTGTATTTATCACATGTCAATTGCAGTTGAGAAAATTTAGAATATGGGAGTATAGTTGTCTTTAGTTACGTTAATGTAAGTATTCAACTGCTATTCAAACATGTAAATATTGAATGGTGGGTATATAGCTTTTTTTTAATAATTTTTATATCTTAATTTAAATGGTTAATTAAAATTTTAAAAACTTTATGCAGATTAATTACTATAAAATTTATAAATTATTATGTAAATAAGAAATCAAATTAGATTAAACGGATGCTTATCACTATGATTAGAAAATCGTCAAAATTTGCTACTATTTTAAAAAGTTACAGATATTTAATTATTTTAACATTTCAATTGAATAACTAATAACTAACAGATTAACTAATTAATTAATTTGTCCTAAAATCTAACACGTGTCATTTTTATAGGTCGATACTTGGCAACAATCTAGACAAGACTTTCTTGCTATTTAGTATATAATATATAGATATAGACATAGATTTTAATTTTATTGGTGAAAGTGTAATTTTTTTAATTATAATATTAACAATTTATTAATTATTTTTTTTAGGGAGATAAATTACATAGTATAATTAATCATATATTTTAAGAAATTGTGATTCTTTTATTGTTTAAAAGTTAAGAAGTTAGAGTTGATTTACATTTTATAATAATTGTTATCTTGTTGTATTATTTCTACTTGTAAAATGATTTGAAATATACTTTCTATTAGTGGCGGAGCCAGACTTTTAATTAAGGGTGCATATTTTCTCTTGGGCAAAGAATTATTTAAAAAACAAAGAAATTAACTGCACCTGATAAGTTCAAATCCAGGTTGTTGATGCAGAAATGCACACTCTTGACTACTAGATTATGCTTCTCTAACTTGTCAAGGGTGTGCAACAACATGTATATAATCATAAATATTTATATTTAACTTATATACTCAAAAAAAAATTTCGATGAAGGGTGTTCATCTGATAACTTTTTTTTTTTTAATGATGTTTAAATTTTTTCAAAATATATAGTGAATCTATATAGATACGTAAATTCGTCCCCTTGCAAACATCACACTATCAAGTTTACCCATTTGCCTCATGTAACCATACACCCCCCCTCCACACACACACCTTAATTCATAATTTTTGCAAAAAAAAAAAGAAGAAAAAACTCAAAAAGTAACCAATGCATAACAAAAATACCACTCCTAATTCAACCCCTCACCCCTACCATACTCTATCTCACGTTTTTCTCCTTTTCCCGTCCGTAGCAGAATAGCACCTCACAGCAACAATACACACTCTCACAGTAACACACACGATATACTCGCACAGCTACGTACATAGAGGGGGAGGGAGAGAACACAACAACAGCATATACAGAGAGTAGAGCAAAACAGACACACATACACGGAAACAGTGGAGAAGAGAGGAGGAGGAGGAGGAGAAAGATGTTGAACGAAAGAGATAGAGAGAAAGGGAGGTAACAGAGAAACCGGCGAGAGAAAACAGAGTGGTTGAACGGAAAAACACCACCCACAAACCACCCGTCACCTTGCCGTATTTCAGTCGAGAAAACAGTCTCGATATCGTCGTCGGCGTTCCGATTTTTTGTTAGATTTGGACATCGTTGTTTCGGTTTGCTAGAATTTCTTGCGGGTTTCAGTTTCAAATCAGCTTGGCTGAAATTTCTGTGGGAATTTGATATCTGAGGTCGGGGTTGTTACTGAAGTTTCGAATCGAGGTTCTCGGCGTGGACTGAACCTTGCTTAATTGAGTAATACTTGATTGAAAGCGACATTAAGGTTCATTCCTCATCTCATTCTTCACTAATCTTTTAAGTTTTTTGATATTTTGTGTGGTGGATTCATGATGTGTGGACCTTGCTTCATGTGATCTTGTTATGTTCAGGTAATGGTTGTTGATATTGATTGATTAGTCCACTTGAATTGAGTAATTAAATGATTTGAACTCAATTGAAGTAAATCTTAATTCGGGGATGGATTGAAAATTGTCAATAAATAAATATATTGGATTTGCATTGATTCATTGGTTGTTGATGGTTGATTCGGAATAGACGTTAATTTTGTTAAAACTCGATATTATGCAAATGGTAGGTTGGGTAGGCAAATTATAGAAATAGATGATTGTTGAGTGATAGTGTTTGAGATTGTTTTGTTTTATCACACGAAATTGAAAATGTATTTATTTTATCGGGGATGCCCCCGGATAAATTATACTTATTCACCGCGGAATGACCCGAAGTATCATGCATGCGGAGGATGTTCGTGATCAAGGCTCGAGGCGTCGGGTAGAGCATAGTTTAGGGTAAGTTTAGTTTAGATTTTCATTTCAGCATGTGTTCTTTGTGAGTCTTATCATTTCATAGTGTCATATTAGCCGATATAACTCGACGAAGCGACCGTGGTCGAACCACAGGACCGAGGGATGCCTAACACCTTCTCTTCAGTCAACAGAATTCCTTAACCGGAATCTCTGTTCGCAGATCAGTATTAAAGAGTCAAAATTGTTTTGAAAAAAGATTTTCAAAGGTGACTTGGCATACCAGATTTATGTCAAGTGGCGATTCTAAGTTTAATTGTAAAAATCCTTTTCGAAATAAATTTTCATTTTTGTCACTTTAATAATTAAAACCCTTTCGAACTAAAATCAATTATTTTTTGGTAAAAAAAAGGGGTGTGACAGTCTACTTTGAGGGAATCTTTGATCCATTTGGTTTTTTGAACCTGGTGATCTTGTCACTTCTAGTTTGAATAGTCCTGCTTGCTACGTCGATTTTATTAGCTGTGTTATACTTGTTCTCCTCTGTTGAGCGGGGTTCTCTGGACTAGTGTTTCCTTTTCTAATTATTTCAACTCTCAGCTTATCCTGTTGTACGTTATTACTCAACTTTCTTAATGCCAAATGTGTTTCGATATGTGAAGTTCATTGATAAATTTTATCCAGTTAGTTGTACTGGGAAAGTACTGGGAAAGTCAAGGTTCTATTGGAAACAACCTCTTTACTTCTGAGGTAGGGGTAAGGTCTGGGTACACTACCGTTCCCAGGCCCTACTTTGTGGGACTACACTAGATATGTTGTTGTTTGTTTCTTGGACTGAGAACCTGGTTCCTCTCTATATCTCTCTCTATGTTTGTCTCAGTGAATGGTTTGATTAATTATTGATAGATTTGAGATGGAGGTTGTAGTTAAAAAGTATCAGCAGAGATTCAGGAAGGTAAAGGAAGAGAGGGAAAATTGGAATGAGCTACAATCTCGATTGATTTCTCAGTTCACCAATGCTTCTTCCATCATTCAGAGGTTACAGGTTCTTACCCAGTTTTTTTGTCACGTTCCAGAGGCTGCTTCTAACAGTAGAGGGCTTTTCATATTGCTTTTTCACCCCCTCATAAAGGAGTGTATTTTTATGCAGATTCTTCAGGATTCCAAGAATTATGGCGCCTTGCAATGTGTTGAAGGCATTCAAGAAGCTGTCTTGCTTAAACAAATGAATTCTCTACAAACAATCTTGTTTTCAATGAATGAAACTATGTAGGTTTTCTTTTTGGTATTTTTAGTTATGTGGAAAAAAAAGGTCCTGGCTATATCTAGAAATAGTGATTTGCAAGTCTCTAACTTAGTTGCGGAACCAGGATTGTCACTAAGGGCATTCAAAATATAAAGAAGTAAACTTAAGAAGAAGTCAAGGGGGGTCAATGTCTACTATATATACATAAAAATAATTTTGATCGTGTATATATAGAGTATGTAATTTTTTGAAAACCGGTACCCTAGCTCTGCCCTTGCTCTTACTAGAGTAAGGTGATTCCAGGCAAACACACTCTTTTGTCAGTTCTGAATCTGTCATTTGTCCGTTCAGTATTTGTTCTGTTCTTTGCTCTTTTTTCTTGTAATTGATTATGCTAGCAAAAGTAGCATCATCTTTGTTCTTTCTGCCTTCCTTAAAACTGTGGGATGAGCTTCTTTTCTAATTTTTATTACTATTATTTTAAATGTTATAGAGCAGTTGGTGAATAGCAGCTTCTGCAGGTTTCTGTGCATTTACCTCTTCGAGCTAGAAGTTGATTATCAACTAAGTGGGTAGTTCTTTTTCCTCTTTCTGTGTTGTCCAAAATCTAGGGAAAAATTTCATTCTGTTGTATTGTCCCTTGAGAAGTTGGTTCGTGATGGTAGACAGCTCATAAAAGGGGGATCCGTTCAGATTACTGTGAAACAGCTGCAACAGCGCATTGGGATAAAACCATGCATCGCTGATTGCTTGGATGGATTAAACCTTCTTTCTGAGATGCACCAATCAGAGTATGCATTTCAAAGAACATTTATATTTTTCCAGTTTCTCGTTTTCCTGCCTTGTTCGTCACATTTATATTTTTCCAGTTTCTCGTTTTCCTGCCTTGTTCGTCTTAAATGAGAAAGTTTGTTGTCTTTTAGTACTAGTAGATTCCATTATTGAGCCTTTTTAGCCGCGAATATGTTGTTTCAAAGTAATTTTTATGCTATTTTAATCTTTTTCTCCTTCCCATCGTTGCTTTTTCTTTATTAAAGCTGCTCTTTGATATTTCTTCATAAAGATTAGATGATCATATAATTATCCAAAACAAAAAGTAAAAAGTCTTGATAATTATGCAATCCACCATCACCCCCTCAGGGGCGGAGCTACAGCCACCGAAGGGTGGTTAGATGAACACCCTTCATCGAATTTTTTGTTTCGAGTATATTGGTTAAATATAGATATTTTTGAATATATACCTTATTGTTGAACACCCTTGACAAGCTAAAGATGCTTAACCCAACGGCCAAGGGTGTGCAAATCCACCTTAAGGGCACAGGTTTGAACCCAGGGGCTGGAAATTTTACTTTTATCATGGAAATTTTACTTTTATCACCCACTCCCTTTCCTAAAGGTATGAACATCATTAACCAAAATCCTAGCTCCGCTACTGCACCTCCTTGGTATCACAAGTTCACTTCTTGCATCAGGAGCCTTTTCTCTTTACTATGAAAATGATTTAGCTGTGCTATTTGCTATGGGAGTTTAACATGAACAATTTTTTTTACTTGAAATCAAGTTACTTCTTTCTTCTCTTTCTCCCTCCACCTCCAATGAATTTGATATAATTATCCCTTGCTATAGAAACTAGTTCTAATCCTTGCATTATTTGTGATATGCATCAAACATTTTTCATTGCTAATTCCCTCGGTATGTTCTTTCAGGTACCGTCTGAAATTATCAGTCATATCAGCACTTTCAGCAGTTGCCTTAAAACACAGGTATGATGTGACAGTTTTTTTGCCAGCTGTTCTCTCTCCAGATCTCACTGGCAGAATTATGGGGATATGGTCAATATTTACTCATGCCATATTCTTTTGTCTTAACCCTCTGTTCTCGAGTAAAAACTCAAACTCATGTTGTTTGGTTCCCCAAGAAAACAACAACATACATACCCATTGTAAACCCACAAAGTGGGGGCTGGGGAGGGTACAGTGCATCCAGACCTGACCACTACCTTAGTGGTAGAGACGCTGTTCCCCGTAGATCCTTAGCTCAAGAAAAAACAGTCCAAAACAGTATAGCGAAAGAAATGGAAATGAAGACAGTCATGGCAAAATACGGTTCCCCAAGAAAATGTTTGAATAATACCAACTGATAAAAAAAGAAGCCGGTAGATCCTATCTGATGAGGCCATTTTCTGTTTCAAGTGTAATTTAACTACTAAATATATCTCACATTAGGAAACAGCTCCCAAAGTTAAATAATGCAGCATAACCATTTGCATCGTCTGAATCAGTGCACTAGCGATTTTTTCTGAATCAAGTAAAAGGTTGCATCGATAATAACAAGGTCAACTTGGCCGTATACAATTGGTAAACCAAAAAGTGGAGAAACCTCCAAAATATGGTTCTTTCCAAAAGAGACCCAATCCTCTATACAAACAGGAACAGCATAACTGCTAAAGAAAAAAAGAGATTGGAGACTACTCCTCAATTGAGCAAAGCTTATCTCTATCCCTTCAAAAGCTCTCCTATTTCTCTCTTTCCAAATGATCCATCCACATTAAAGCAATAGGAGTAACATTCCAAGCCTTGTGCCAGTGCACTAGTGATTATGCAGATCTCTATAATTTCTAAATGTTTCATGAATTATTCCCTACAATTTTATGGTTATATTGGTTGTCAAACTTTGATCTACACGAAGCTTTTCCGTCTTTGAATTAGGCGTTAATTTAATGTCAGTACTTTTTGTATGAATACTTCCTAGAAAAGGAACAAAATTGTTAAAGAATTTTTAGAATTACTAAAAAAGGCAATCTTAGTTTTTCCATAAAGAGTATAGGGACTAGGGATATTCAGGGATTTCATCGTACTTTTGTCAATAGTTTTTATTTCTATCTCGTTCAAAATATTTATGCACAGATGTTGAAACTTGACTTTTCTGCAGTGGAAGTGATGATTTAGGTGCGCTTCAACAACTATTGGTTGATCAGCCTAACATCCCCAAAGAGGAAGGTGAGTAAAGATCAATATAGTAAAGCAATTCAATTGACTTGCTAATCCATATGGCATATGATGTGAGTTTGAATCTATCTTTTTTCATCTGAACAAGAAGACAATAAAAGTAGTTTGAGTATGAATCAAACAGTCTATCAGAGAATTTTTCAGTAACAAATATATGGCTGCAATTATTCTTTCCTGTGAAATGAACATCTTATTGCCAAACTGTTATAGTGTAGCAATTTTTAACTTTGCATGTTTATGAAGAGAAGAATTCGAAATGTATTTTGGTTTTGTCAATAATTTGGGTGTAGTGATTATAAGTTTTCTTTCTTTGAGAAAGGAAAGAAAAAGTTTGTATCAGAAGTACCAAATATTGAGTATGACAGTAGTGAATAATATTCTGTCAAACATGAGTTTGGGACAACTTAAAATTAGAAGGCCTGCATACATTCTTTTGGTGTGGCATAAAAAAAGATATGGATGTTGACTTGCTAATGTATGGACAGCTTGTTATGGAAGAAAAATAAGGTTATATATTGCCTCTTACTCCTGGATTACCTGATCTCTAGGCTTACACTCAACTTAGCCTGCTCTGGAGTTAACTTAAAGAGATTATAAACGTTGAATTGTGTCAACAAAGCTATGAATTTACAACTCCAGTTTCTTCAAGTATGTTGTTTTTTGTGATTCCTCCTCTTTCCTTTTCTGATTAGGTATTAAGGCAGCTGTAAGATATTTTTTTTTCCAAGCCGAGTTTCGGCTGTGCTAAAGTAGAAGCTTTTAACGCATTGTTTTTAAGTTCACACCTAAAATGTTGTTATTGAACCCAATTCCTACATTCTAATTGCTTCTCTTCTGCAGTACAATTCATTTTTGATATCATATTTGCTGAAGAGATGGCTTGATGTCTTCTAGCCATGGATCCTTGGACTCATTTATGGAGCCAAAAATTCAAACAAGGGAATTCAAAAAGCTTTCATCACAAAAGCATCATTGAAGTTTTGGTGTTTGAGTGATGGTGATTTGGAGTTTACAAAGGCGATCTACTTGACATTAGTGATAAGCTCGTCACACTTGGTTGTGCATGGGATCATTAAAGTATTGAATTTGGAACAAGGTAGAGCTTTCAATGTTAGCAGTGCAGAAGATATTCTCAAGTCCCTTTAGAGATTTATTTGTCTTTTTTATTTTCTTTTCTTGTTTCTTTCATTTTGAGGAAATGTTGATGATTATCATGAGGCTAAAATCTTGGTTTCAAGTGATTCATTTTGACAATTTACGAAAGGAGATGACCGGAAAGCTATTTAGTCTTAGAAATTTCTCTTTTCGAAGATTATTCTGTTTGAAAAATTTTATTGAGTTTGTCCGTTAAATTACATCAATTCTGGCCAATTCACTTGGTAAAAAGAACACCATCATTGAACTGAATCAACCTGCAAGTAAAGATAACTTTGCACAATTTCTACAGAATGATTTTGAAATTTTAAGCAATGGCAGTACTTCTGCAAATTTACATTCATATAATCTTCATTTTCACTTTAATATAGACTTATTTTGCACAGCTCAGGATCGAATACGTGACTCAAGTCACAAGTCCCTCGTACTATGTCATAGCCTGGGGGAGAAATTTTTTGTGTTTTTTTCAGGTACGTTGATATACATGCATATTTGAGCCGAGGGTCTTTCTGTTTTAGGTAGTGGTAAGGTCTGTCACTTGTGGAATTTTACTGGGTATGTTATAGTTGTTTGATATAGATCCATATATGATACGACATGTTTGTATTGTTTTGTGCATTGGTATCTGACCATTTCACTTGTTTGTGTTGGATGCTACATCTAGATTAAAATCCACAAATCAACATGTGTTTGCTAATGGTGCGTGGAAAGAGTTCCAAAATTTCAAAGAGGCATATGAAAATGAAAAAAAATCCAAAATGGACAAGGTGTCAACGGTAACTTTGTTATTAATACATTCTAATATTGTGTACTCTATGACTTAATCTATAACTTGCTGATATTAGCAATTCCTGAAATTTCAGGGACAAATCAAGACTGGAGCTCCCTGCAGGTCAGAACGTCTCGCCAAGTACAACCAGGTAGTAGTTATCCTATTAGTTATTTCAATCGAGCAAGTTGCATTTGCGGAATTATCCAGGCCTTCTCTGCACCAGTAGTTCTGATCTTCTATTTTTCCAGTCAGCTTTTGAGGATTGAAGAGGAACTTGAGTCAGACGCCGTTTATGCTGGAGCAAGCTTCCGTGTACCAGTCGAGCCCTACTAAATTGATCTGATAATGTGAGATGTAGTCTCTTTGGCTGTGAAGAGATTGCCACTCTAATGAGTTATCTTAGATGGTCTGTGACCAACATTCTGAATAATAGCAACTCTTTTAACAGTTTTTTGTTCTGAGGTTTATAACAGTGCTGAACTGAGAACCAGCTCCTATACCTATATAGCATGTCTCGTTTCTACTGCGTAATCAAGAAATATAGATTATGTTATTTTCTAATCCTGATGTTTTAAATGGTGTAGTGTGGCATACCACAATGTTCATTTTGCTATATAAAGTGCATCATAGGCAACCAAATTGAACTCTCTAATGCTAGCTGTCTTTGGCAAATTGAATCCCAAACAAGTTTGGGTATACTGTATGAATTCTGGCTGGCTATATTTTGCCAGTTGAATTTATCTACTTTATTCAAAAAGAAAGAGTGAAAGATCTACATTCTAATATTACTTCTTTGAGTGGGTTGTTTACTCTTTAGACCTAAGTTCAAAACTTTTGCTAAATGGTACTGTTGCACTTGTTTTATGTCTTTTGTCTGTTGCTATATGGCATAATATCATGATTCACATTTCAATGAATAAATTTAAGCTATTATGGCATTTACAATAGTAACATACCAGTTTAATGCTATAGGTGGAGTCTCAATAAGTAGTGCGTGCGGAGATCTTAATGTTGTCTAAGAGATGGAGAGGTTGTTTTTGATATATTCTAGACTCAAAGAAAAGCATATCAAAGCAGATCGAAAAAAAATTTATGAAAATAAAGAAATCATGGCAAAATTCAATAGAAAGCATGACGAAGCATATTGAAAAGATAAAAACCAAGGGATATCTCTTGTGCTTCAAGAATCGGTTCAGATACATGTCGGAGTGTTTAACTACAAAAGTCATTTATTTTGTAAGGTAGTTGGTGGAGCAATATAGACAGAGGAAGAA
Source organism: Capsicum annuum (assembly GCF_002878395.1). Lineage (NCBI taxonomy): Eukaryota > Viridiplantae > Streptophyta > Magnoliopsida > Solanales > Solanaceae > Capsicum > Capsicum annuum. The sequence continues at coordinate 207,890,319 of NC_061120.1, forward strand.
AGACTTTCATATGATGGTCATCGATCTAGAACTAGCATACAATAAAGTTTTAAGGGAAGTTCTATGGAGATATTTGAAGGCTACAAAAAATTAATAAATCTAATTTGTGAAATGAAAAAAAACAAAGATATTGAGGGAATTAGACGAAACTTGATAAAAGGATAATATCCATAATCCATGCATGTTAGAATCAAATCTTTTTTTCTAAAAAGTCCTCTGTAATACTTCTATTAAAGTGAAAAATGTTCAAATTTGCCCCTCAATTTTGAGAAATGTTCCACACTTGTCCTTCATTGTTGGGACTTCGGGTCAAATCTATCTTTATCGTTATTAAAATGAGTTCTGTTTGTCCTTGTTGATTAACAGCATAATCTTCCAAACACATGAACTTTTTTACGAGGAAAATGACCTAGATTGTGCGAAATGATTAGATTTTCTGGTAAACTTTACAAATAGTTGAGATTTGATCACCATTTTCTTTGTTACCATCCCCCATCCTTCTGAATCGATTATTAGCACAATAATAACCTCTCTACTGTTAACACGCTATTTGAAGATTATCATTACTCCACAACCACTTCTCACTCAAGATAACATATAAAAATTTATATAAACAAAATCAAAGTTACTGTACTCACTATTTATCTCCGCTGAAATACAACAACTCTCAACCACTAGAATCTCATCTTGATCGTCGTACTATTACTATACATGATTTTGGGAGCTGAATTCTATGTATTGGATTTGTTTTATTATCATTAGAAAGTTGATGTGGAGCTTTGGCATCCTATTGGTGATACGATTGATCATTGCTTGGGTTCTATTTGAATTTATTTGATACTTGAATAAGGTTAATTTGAGCTCGCAAAATAGAGAAATATCATTGAAGTTATTAAGTATTAAAGAAATGACGATACCCTCATTTGTATCTGTATTTTTAAAATTCGAGGGAGATTTGAATAATTTTGCATTATTCAAGATAAATTTAGCCCATTTTCTACGTCCCAATTTTTTAAAATATGAATATATTTAGAAATTTTATGAAAAAATTATACAAATTTAAATTATCTATGAGAATAAATATAGGCAAACAACATAAATCCCGACAGTTTGGAGCTTAATTATAGAAAATTCCAACATTTTGTATAATTATTAAAAATCTCGACTTTAGATTTGTTGAGTTATATAATTAGCTTCCGTTACATCCAACGAAGATACATTTCATCCTTTGTAAAGATACATAATTAGCTCTCGATATATTTTTTTTTTTTTGAGTCTGCCGAGATATATAATACATCCAACAAAAATATATTATTTCTTTTGTAAAAATACATAATTAGCTCCCGATATATTTTTTGATTTTGAGTCTATCGAGATACTCCCCCCGTTTAAAAAAGAATGACCTACTTTCCTTTTTAGTCCGTTTAAAAAGGAATGACCCATTTCCCTTTTTGACAATACTTTAATTTCAACTTTTCACATGACATGTTTAGGACCACAAGATTAAAGGACATTTTGGTACATTTGACATGACTTTAATTTAAGGCCATAAGATTCAAAAGTCTTCTTTATTTTCTTAAACTTTGTGCCAAGTCAAAGTAGGTCATTCTTTTTAAAACGGAGAGAGTACATAATTAGCTTCCGTTACATTCAACAAAGATACATAGTTAGTTGAATTTTTGTAATTACTTTATAATGATGAAAATTTATGTAAATATGATGTAATGCTCCGGAAGTACCCCTAGGCGCCACACGATGCTTACCCACGTTGGAGAGAGTTGTTCTACCCTTGCCATCAAAATAGAACCTTAACTTAAGTGATCACTATATTTCATTCATATTTGAAAAAAGCTTAATCTACGATGGCTCGTAGTTTTCAGAAAATTTGGATACGCTCATCCGCATTCCCTTCTCGGTGCTAAATACTATTCCCAGAATATATGTATGCTCATACTTAAGAAATCCACCTTAAAATAGCATAAGAGTTTATAAAATGAAAACCATTTATGCTTCTCTTTACTTTAAATCATAATCAAGATGGACACTTGTGGATTTCATATCTCATCATTAGATCAAAGGATCAAGCTTTCTTGAATCATACGGTGTATTGCATATGAATGAAACTGTAAAAGCTTAAACTTTTTTGTAAACTTAATGCTTCTTCTTGAATCTTGAAACTCTTACTTTCTTTAATAACACTTATAACAAAATAGCAAGCTCAGTACCCAAATAGGAATCTTTCACAAGAATTAAAATCAAAGTAATGAAACTCAAATCACAATATCAATCTTAAAGTTCAAAACATGAATAAATGTAACCTTCATGCATCTTTAGCATTCAAATCACAAGACAAAGGTATACTTCAATATATGAGAATTTGAGGGATAAACCGTAAAACATGTAAATTCAATCTTAAACCATGCTTTTTGGGCACAAGGATGGAAGATTAACCTTGTTTAGGAACCCAACACACCTGAAATTGCTTGACTTGAACTTTGAAACTTGAGAGATGACTTGGTGAGAAAATCCTAGTCTTGTTGTTCTTGAAGATGGTAGGAGAGAAGATGTTGTTATTTGACTGAAGGATGGAAGAAAATAACACCTCTTTGGGGGTTATAGGTCGTGGGTTGGGAGTTATAAGAGGGGTTAAAAACCAAAAGGTCCTTTAACTGAACTTTGTAGAAATTAATTGCAGTCGTCACGAGTCAACCATACGACTCGTATGATGAGGCTACGAGTTGGACTAGTAACTCGTAAACTTGGTAGTGGCAAATATAGCACGCACTGGTCAACATACGAGTGGTAACTCACGACTCATCACTTGTCTATACGACCTGAAACAACCCCTCGTATTTTGGACAGAAACTTAGGGAATCCATATTGCTAAGCTCACGACTTCACTGCATAAGACCCGCATCATGTCTTGACGATTTCTAGGGTCAACTCGTATCTACAACAGACTTCAACTACTCCACACTGCCATATGTACGACTTACCATATACGACTCGTATGTTGTATGTACGACTCAAAGAAATGAGTTGTATGTTGCACACTGACTTTCAGATATGGGGCATTATATATGATAAAGTTAAGGTGTATGTTTATGTTAATTTTTGCTAATATACTTATATGTAATTTACTTCAAAATATTATTTGTACATCCGTTTTATTTTTTTGTGTCGAATCAAAGCTCCGTTGAAAAAAATTACTCTAAAAGAAAATCAAATCTCTAGATAGATAAGGAGGAAAAAACTTATACTACTATATAGGGGTCGTTTGGTTGAAAAATTGTTATCTCAAAATAATTTATATCGAAATTAGTTATTCTGAAATTATCCAGAATAACTTATTACATCATCCATATAGAATAACTTATTCCATCACTATGCAAATGGTGATATAAGTTATCCCAATATTAACTAATACCTCCAACCACACATATAATAAAATAATCATAGGACTACTTATACCTCACACCAAAGTCAAACGACCTTATTTGTCAATCTTTTACTATATTTACAAATTTACCCTTACATCCTAAAAAATCCACCACTAGAAAACCCCCAGCCGATATTGACAAACCCTAAAAAATAACCCAATCGGTGGAGTGCTGAGTCTGGTAGAACAACAACAAAGCAGCAAAGAGAATTTGTTGGTGTTGAGATGGCGGAGCATTTAGCATCTATATTTGGTACAGAGAAAGACAGGGTGAATTGTCCCTTCTATTTTAAGATCGGTGCTTGTCGTCATGGTGACCGTTGTTCTAGGCTTCATACGAAACCTAGTATTAGTCCCACATTAGTACTCTCTAATATGTATCAACGTCCTGATATGATTACTCCTGGTGTTGATCCTCAAGGTCAGCCACTTGATCCCCGCCAGATCCAGCGTCACTTCGAGGTATATATACATATATCCGTCTCTCTGTGTGTGTTTGTGTGTGGCTAAATGTATTTTATGTGTGTGGCTAAGTGTTTTTTATGTGTGTGGCTAACTGGATCTATTCTCTCTGTTCCTTTTTAGTTGTCACGTTTTTCGAGAGTTAATTTGATTAATTTCAAAGCTAAATTAAATCAGATTAGCTCGATATTCTAAGATTAAAATTTGGATGTTGAAAAACTATACCAAAAGTGATAGAAGTTGCAATTTTTCTAATAGTTCCTATGACGACCTCAAGTTGATATACGATAATAATTGGATGTGTAATTAAATATTTATAGGTATTTAGTGAATATTTTAATGTATATATAGAGAGAGTTTGAGCGGAAGCTACAGGTGCTAGATCCGCCTCTGGGGCTTGCCTGTCTATATGTATGTATCGAATTTCAATTAATTGGGTTCTGAATTTTAGAAAAGCATTTCATGTGCTTATAAGAGATGAGGGTTTATTGGTAACGGACTTATAGAGAAGAAAGATATGCAGCTTGCTTGCGGCTTTTAAAGGGATCTTTCCTTCCTTCTCTACCTACTTCTCAATACCCTCTGCCCCTTGGAAAAGAGCGCGAGGCACCTCTTTACTGATAAAAAGAATAGATAGAAAGAATGGGTTGGCTTAATACATGATTTGAACCACTAGCATCTACTTTCGAACCATTCGCCTCTACTCTTTGTTGTGAAGCTCATTCCCTGATCCCTACATCAAATGAGTCTGTTCTATGCTTTTAGGGTCGAAAGACTAAACCAAGACAAGTGAGTTAATGATGTCTTGTCTGCGTATGCTACTTTAGTGCTAATAAATGGATCTAAATTTAATTAACGCGTGTAAAGATTTAGTGATTTTCTTAAAAACAAATATGCTATTACACCCAAGGGTAAGGGTGTGGCCTAGTGATCAATGCAATGGGTTGAAAGCCTGAGGTCTCACGTTCGAATCAGAGTTACCTGAGCTGATATTTGTTGCTGGTGGGAGGTGTGGTGTATCCCGTGAAAACAAACAAATACACTATTTGAGCAAAAGCTATTGATTGTACCTGTGCTTCTTCCTGGTTGTACTTGGGAATTGGGGATTGGAACAGGTTGGAGTCCTTAGACACAACACTCACGAGCACAACTGCTCCATTAGCCTATGTTCGTGGAGTGGAATATAAGGTGGAAGCACAAAAGCTAGCTCATACATATGTTAACTTTCTCAAAAAAAAAAAAAAAGGTAGCGTAGACACAGCTATAGTTAAGAATTCTTGAACAACAATTTCAAGTGCTAATAACTGGTTCTAAATTTAATGTGTGTAAAGATTTAATGGATTTCTTTTTGATATAAATACACAATTCTAGCTAAACTTACTGGTTGTACCTGAGCTTCTGTCTCCGTCCTTAGATGCTACACTCAGGAGAACATCTTCTCCATGAGCATATGCTTGTGAATTAGTAAGGTGGAAGCACAAAAGCTAGTGCAGATACAGCCAACATTAATAAAACTTATATCCTTATGCGTGTGGGCGTGTATGTGTTAATGAATGTAGTGTCTTACTGCTTCTGTACTCCTGGATGCATACTTGTCGTTTTATTGTTATGGAGGGATTGTCTAAGTTGAATTACTATTTTCTGCTGGGTTACTACTTAATTATCAGAATTTCTTCATCTTCTATTTTTTCACGTCCAGGGGATACCTGAAAATATACGCAGGTTGTGTGGATTTATGTTGTTTTACCTGCTTATTGGTTATTTAGAATGGAATCTTTCTGTGAATTCATGTTTGAGAGAACAACTAAATATAAAGAGTCCTCCAGTTTATATTTTTTTGTCACTTTTGGTTCAACAATAAACGAGATCTCAGAGTTTAATAACTAGTTGAAGGACCGACTAAAATCATCACATAAGTTTTGCAGGTGTATTGTATTCTTCATACACTAACCGCAAAGTATCCTTTGAGAATGCAATTAGGGGACATTTGGTCCAAACCTAGAAGTCTCTTCAGTTTAATAGTTGCGTGCTTGAGCACCTCCAAGTTGCTTTTGTATGTTAAGGGCATGTCTTTTACATGTTTGTTTTTTGATTGTGCCAATGAGACTTTTGGAAGTTTATTTAGTTGTAGGTTACATGCAATTAGCATTTTGATGAAATTGATTGGCTGACTGATATGGTGCATTTGTTTTCTTAAACTCACAAACAAAGAAAATCTGAAATTTCGAACGAATTTTCAAGAGTTAACTTTTTTTTTTCTTGTTGGCTTGTTGCTAGATTCTGTTCTTCTATGCAACGTGTGCAGGGTGAGGCTTTTTGTGAAGCAATGAAGTTAACTCATAACTGTGTTGCATGTTGTGTAGTACGCACAAGTTTGGCGTTGTCAACTGAATGGGTATCATGGATTTGTTAAAAGTTAACTTGGTGTCCAGAAGATCTCATATAATTGACCGTAGCATTTTCTGTTTCCATCTGCTGTTAAAACTTAGAACAATGAAAAGCCAAAACAGTGTGTTCAAAACTTTAAACCGATCTCTTATGTTTGTGTTCTGATGGGGATTTTGGTTCTGTGAAGTAATTGCATGTTTAAGTGGTTCTATTTTTATTAAGAGACTGTTGTCCTCGGTTTGTAGCTTTGATTTTCTGGCGTGACATCTTTGAGGAGATTTGAGTTGTGATTTATGTATTGATTTATTTATTTTTCAAGTTCCTAATAGGGATAATGTCCGAGTAAAAGTAGGTTGATTTGTTATCCTGTGTTTCCTCTTGATTTCGCGGGTATGAAATGTGTGGTCACCATTGAACATGCAGGACTTCTATGAAGATTTGTTTGAAGAGCTTAGCAAGTATGGAGAGATTGAAAACCTTAACATCTGCGACAATTTAGCTGACCACATGGTAGGTCCACTTTTCTGGACATTAATTTTGCTATATTGATTTGCTCTCTTCTGACTGCCCGAGTGATATTGTTCCTCTTTCTGCAGGTTGGTAATGTTTATGTCCAGTTCAGAGAGGAAGATCATGCTGCAAGTGCTCTTCAGAATCTTACTGGAAGATTTTATGCAGGTTAGTTCTACTCATTTTGGTTGAATGATGTTTATTTTAGTTTGATTGTTTTAGCAGTTAGTTTTGGTATGGTTATTCTGGTTGACTTTTGTTGGTTCTGTGTAAATAACCCGAGGAACTCATTGTGTATCTTATATATGATCAATAGAGGTGTTTTTTGGTTATATTCATCTCAACTTCATTCTTGAAAGTGAATTGCGAAGTACGACACAATTGACCCGTTCTGTATCTCTACTAGACAGATAGCTTTCAAATACCTGTTTCCTCATTGCCTTTAATTTCTGAAGAGACTACATATAATATTATTCTGATTGTTGCTCATGTCAGTGTGTTTAAGCCAATAACCAGACTAGCAGAGTGGGAAAATATCCGTCTCTATTACGTATTGCGTGCATATTATTTCAGTCTTTAGAGCATATATATCCCAAATGTTGTTGAAGGAAATGAAGGAAATTTAGGTTTTGGACGATGGAATATTTTATTTTGCAGGGAGCATAGTTTATCTCAAAGCTGATGCTATTATTTATAGTGGAAAGGAACAAATCATATTCTTTTTTTATTTTTTACTTTTTATTTCTTTTTTTTGGGCTTAAATTCAAACACTATGGCTGACAAGCATAAAATTTGAAAATTTTAGGACGTCCAATCATTGTTGACTTCTCCCCAGTGACTGATTTTCGGGAAGCCACTTGTAGGCAGTATGAGGAAAATGTATGCAACCGAGGGGGCTATTGCAACTTCATGCATCTGAAAAAGATAAGCAGGTTTTTATCTCCCCATCCCTCCTCTTTCTCTCCCGTTTCACAGACATCCCCAACTCTCTGTACTTTTGACCTTGCTAATCTTTATAATTGGTGACTCATGCATTTTGTGTTTTTTTTTTTGGTTGAAGGGATCTGAGGCGGCAATTATTTGGGAAAAGTAGTAGGCGAAGGCACAGCCGCAGTAGAAGCCGAAGTCCACATGGTAATCGCAATTATGAAGAGCGCCCACAGGGAGGCCGTGGTGCTGGTAGAAGAGGAGGTGGAGGAGGCGGTGATCGCTACCATGATAGAGGGAGGAGGCCTAGAAGCAGAAGTCCTGGACGAAGGAGTGGACACAGCAGAAGTCCTGGGGGCAGGAGAAATAGAAGTCCAATCAGGGAAGGAAGTGAGGAGAGAAGAGCAAAGATTGAACAATGGAACAGGGAAAAGGAAGAGGCAGGATCTGGGAGGAATCATGGCGGTAGTGCACGCAGGGAAGAAAGGGAAGGCAGTGCTGAGAGGAGGGCAAAGATTGAGCAATGGAATAGGGAGAAGGAAGAGGCAGAGTCTGCTAAATACAATAATTTTGACACTGATAATGGCAGGAATGATGGTGGCAATCACTATGGAGAACAGTTTGATGATTACCCCAAGCAGCAGTAGGTAGAAAATGGAAGTGATGGTGGCTACTAATAGTAGTGTTGCTCTGGTTAGTGGTACTTCTGTCATACTTGTTATTTCACCTAAATGCCTTTAAATGATAGGTTCACATTTCAAAAGTATAGCTCACTGTCCATTTTCCACTGTGCAGGGTGGAGTACAGGTCCACTGTCCTATGATTTTGAAAAAAGCATAATCCATCAATTGTCTTATTTTTACCAAATTTAAAAGTACAGGACTTCATTTAACAGGGATCATAGTGAGGCCTTCTTAGGAACACAGCCATTTTTCCCGACTCTGATGCATCCGTTGCTTGCACAGTGAAGCTTGCAGTGCTCAATTTTTCTTTTTGTTTTTTCCAATGTCCTTTTCCTGTCTCCTGCTGACAACTATTTATTTCTTATTTAGGTTACCAGCCAGGAGTAAGAACACACCTATTATTGATAGAACATTTTTTAACTTTAGGGCGAGTCGAATGGTCTTTTCTCTCCTTGGTTTATTCTTCCTGAAAATGAAAGCATTTGATCAAGCGGTTGTGATTTAAAAACACAACCCGTGAAGAATTCTGCCCACCTTAGCTTTGTTAGTTGTGTCAGTCTAGAGGCGTCTCTCTTTATAGGATAAAGCATATTGTTTGACATTTTAATAAGATTGATGTTATCTATTCCAAGTTTTTGCAGGTTAAAGGTTCCTGCTTTGCCGTGGTCGTGCCTACCTTTACATTGCAGCTTACAATGGTCTTGTATACAGGTTTTCTCTGCTGCAGACGTGTCCACAGGACTTTTAACATGCTAGGAATGGTGAGAAGTGAAGGAACGAAGTCCATGGACCTATGAAGTTCTTTTTCTGTTTTGGCGTTTTACCATTTGTTAGTATTACAGGTTTATATCATCAAAGACAAGAGTTCTGTGTGTAACTGTACTGGTCTGTCAACTGTTGGGTTGAGTTCGTTTCAGTATTTTTTTTATCGTGTTTACTTCTGTTGAACAAATTTGCTTAAGATAGCAGGATTTTTGTGTTGCTAGACTGCAGTGTAAACTTCTTTTGCAGTTCTTACACTCCATTCTTGTAGCCATGTTTAGCGTGTAGTTGGAATGATAGCTGCTGCTACTGTTTCGTATTATGTGATTTTTTTATTTTTTTTATTATTTAGACCCGGTGTACTAAAGCTCCTGCTATGTATGGGATTCAGGGAAGGGTCGGATTTCAATGGTCTATTTTACACAGCCTTGCATTTTTGCATGAGGTTGTTTTCATGGCTTGAACCCTTTGACCTAGTTCTACGACTTCGCCAGTTACGCCAAGGAGCTCGCTCTTATGACGTGATTCTTAGATAATATTATGCATTGGTGTGGATATATGCTTGTATCTACATGACATGGTTGATATTGATAAATTTCTTACCATTTGAAGTTTTGGTGATGGAAAAGAAGGGGGTGCTCTAGATTTGCTAGTTCATTGTATCTAATTAGTGTTTTGGCTGGAACAAGTAGAAAGCTTGTATGTATTAGGTAAATCCATCTTCTAAGGGGAAACAGTAGTTGGTCTGAAGCTATTTCTTTTATTTGATAATTGTGGTGTTTGCCTGTTTGGGGCCAGCTTGTATGTGCCTCGACTAATTTTTTGGAATGCCTGACATCTCCCACCAACAATCGGTCATGCAACATTAGGCCATGTGTAAGTTTAATCCAAGGGTTGTTATGTTACAAATGATAATCTAGTTTCTTTGTTGGAATTTTGCCCATTCTAGGGGATCATTAGAGCAATTTTTTCACGTAAGCTTTTTAAAACGGGTATATGAAGGTAAAGAGACTTTAGATTAATGTTGAACGAGTAGGGTAACAAAACAATTGCTTAACCCATCTTTTTTCAATCTATACTACTGCAACAACATTCAGTAATTTCATAGGTAAGAGTCCAGGTACCCCTATTCACATTCAGTAATTTCATAGGTATGAGTCCAGGGACCCCTAATCTTTGTGAGGCAGAGTGACTGCTATCGATAAATCTGATTGCAAAAATATACAGTGAAATAGCAAGATTCAATTACTAATCTAAAATAGTTTTGATTGATTGAATAATAATGTTTCTGTTGATGTGATGCGTTTTGACTTGATCCAAAACTAAGCAACCTTTAATTCACACGAAAATTGTTCTCCACACCGCGAACACAGAAAATAAACGGTCTCTCCAATGAAAATTGATATGATCCAAAATGCAAACTTAGTAGTTGGTAGTATTTGTAAATATAATTTTTGTGCTGAGGTGATATGTAATAATTAAATAGAATTACCATTAACCCTTTCTTATAAAAGATATTTACAATTTAATTCCAGAGAAAAAAAAAAAGCAATATGTTGGTATCCAAGTCAATGGGCGATCAATAAGACTCATAATCTACGCTAGTGATTTTCACTGCACTTTAAAAGGGTGAATCTTAAGATCGGCTCACGTGATTGAGCCTGTGTCATAATTTGTGGTTCGTGGCTCTTGCCCAATACTTGTCCAAATATTTGGCCCAATATGAATGTCTTCCCTTAAATTTAAGGCTATAATAATAAATTTTGATTCTTGATTAATAATTAGTTTTTGGATTATACATATATTAGAAGTAATTAATTAAGTACGGATAGAACTAAAAGAACACCTTCAAGCATAGAGAGTTGTTCTTTTCTCATTTGTCAGCAATCAGCATCATCAGTAAAATGATTAACTTAGGTAAAAAAATTGACTTCTCAACTAACAACTATTTTAATCTTATCTTAAAATGAGAAGGACTCTTTAGAAGTAAAGAGTGAAGACATGGGAAAAAGGCTTCAGGGATAAGATTCGAGAAATAGCATACTTCAAGTTGTCGGAGAACTATGCTTTGAAGGTGGGCATCACTATTTTAAAGGAATTCAGAATTATTTCAGAAGGTGATCAATAAAATTCGACGAAAACTGAACCTACATTTGAAATTAATTCGTGTTTGGGTTAAGAATATGGTGATCTTAATCCTCTTCATCAAATAAGAATTACCTAACGTCTGTTGGCTTTGCTATAATCTAATATTACTCAAGCTTATAATAATGTAGCAATGTCAATTATAAACACACAATCCCCCCACCCCCCCCCTCCCCACACCCACCTACCATAAGCCACTCTGATTTCCTGCTTTCTTAACAACCTTACTGCCCTAATAATAAAAATTGCCCTCACATTACTAGGACCACAGATTTCAGGATAGGTTTACAAGTACTATCGAATGATATTTTGTTTATTTTTCTCTTACTTATGGACATATAGGTTTAAATGTCACGTCTTAACAAATTAAATTTACGAGAAAAATGTTAAATATAATCTTAAATTTCTAATGTTTTATTAGTTTTCAAAATTATATTTGTATAACAACATACCCAGTATATTTTCATCAAGTGAGGTTTGAGGAGGGTAAGTGTACGCAGTCCATACCACTACCTATGAAATAGTGAGTTATTTTCAATAAACCCCGACCAAAATTATATTTGTACAACTTTTAAAAATAATTATAAATAAATAGCCTATAAAGCATCATTTGCACCAAGTTTAAGGAGTAATTTTATTTTTAACAAATAATAACCCTTTCTTGAATCTTCAACTTGTTGAAAGTAAAAGGTATAGACCCAAAACAAAAGTTTATTCAGAGTAAAGCAGTCAAATGGGCCGGTTTGATCCGGTCCGACCCGGCCCACTTACCTAAGCCGGTCCGGTCAGTTCACGGGCGGTAGGGTACTGGATTTCAGACTGGGTTATTTTTGTTTTTGGGCCCGGTTAACCCGGTTCGGACCAAAGGTCCGATTAGCTTTTTTTTTTTAAAAAAAATTATTGATTTTGCCCGTTGGGCCCAACGGCTATATTACCGTTTGGGCCCCCAAAACGGCTAATTGGCCATTTTTATTTTTTTTAAAAAAAATCAATAAAAATATTTTTCTAAACCCGAAAAAATTCCTATAAATACCCTACACTTTCAAATCATTTTTCACACAATTTTCATTCTCTCAAATCTCATTCTCTCTCAAATTTCATTTCTCAAATATTCTATGTATTTCCTAAAGTGTTCACTTTAATTTTTTAATTTTGCGATTACAAAGTACGACTGAAAGTTTCTAAAGTCTCAACCTTCAGATACTTCCAAAATTTGGTATTGCCGTTTCATCTCTTACTTTTAGTTTTTAATTAGTGTATTAATTGTTGAATATTTAATTTTATTATATTTATGTATTTTAAAATTTTTTAGTTTAATTTATATTATGGATAAATTAAGAAACCTCTCCACTAAAGGTGTTAAAATTTTTTGTCCCGAATGTGATAGTGGTAGTAAAAAGCGAATTACTAACGGTAGAGGTACTTCAAGTAGTAGATATACCCGTGTGCCTCCGCCTCCGGTACCGCTTAGTCAACCTTTTGAAGAAGAAATAGGTGTAGGTGCTCACGATATGGATTATGTAGAAGCTCAGGAAAATTACGGTATAGAAGAAGAAAATGAAGTAGATGCGGTTAATTTAAATGAAGATGATGAAAATATTGGCGAGACACCCACAGTAAAAAATACTAACGTTAGATCTGAATCGGTTAATCTCCCTCCCCGTCCTCCCCGTGCCCCAAGAGCTCATAAAATAATTAGTATTGCACGACAATTTTTTGAACGTATATCAGATATTGAGGTGCAATGCAATATTTGTCAACAAATATACAAGCATAAAAGAGGAGGCAAGCAAGGGGGTACGAGTATGTTAATGAGACATATAAGTGATAATCACGAAAGAAAGTTAAAAATTGCAGAAAGTGGTGCGGATGTTGGTGTGCCAACACAAACTAGAATGAACCCAGCAACCGGTCAGGTAATGAAGAAGTAAAATAAATTGAGGGACCGAAAAAAAATAGCAAAAATGGTAGCTGTGGGTTGTTTGCCTTTTAGTTTTCCTTCTTCTGATGCCTTTATTTATTATATTCAAGCAATTTATAATCCTATGTTTAATGGTATTCCTAGAAGTACTTGTCGGACCGATATTTTTAGATTTCATTCACAATATTGTTTTTATTTATCAACATTGTTAAAAAATATTCAATGTAGAATGTCCCTAACTTTTGATCTTGGTCGTGGTGTAAATAAAAATGATTATTTAACCATTACTTGTCACTGGATAGATAGTAATTTTGTTATGCAAAAACATATTCTTGCTTTTTTATATGATGAAGATCGTAAATATACTGGAGATTTTATTGATGATTCGATTGCTAAAGTTGCAAAATTTTATGGTATTGAAAATAAAATCTTATGTATTGCTTTTGATAATACTTTTAACAATAAGACTGCTATAACAAAGTTAAAATCTAAGCTATCCCCGCCGTTACCTGAAATTTTTCATGTTAAGTGTGCTTGTCATATATATAATTTAATTGTAAGAGATGGTCTTGAATTTTTTGAGCTTTATATTGAAAAAATACGGCTTGACGTTTGTTTTATTCAAGGAAATAATCGTAGAAGAAGAATTAGAGACTTTAAACTTAAATGTGAACAAAATGGACTTGCACCGATATTGATGCCTTAAGAATGTGATACTAGATGGAATGCTACGTATGATTTTTTAAAAACTTGTTATAAATATAGAGTTCCTATTACACTATCTTTTAACCAACATTGTGGTTCATTTGCTGATTCTGCCCACTGCATGCTATATGATTCTGATTGGGCTGTAATTGATGATCTTGTTAAGTTTTTGAAAAATTTTTATATAGCTACGGTTGAATTTTTCGGTGCTTATTATCCTACTGTTTGTAATATTTTGGCATATATAGCCGATATTTTTGGTTTGCTCAAAGAATATAAAAATAAAGAAGGTTACAAAGAACTTGTTAGTGCTATATTTGCTAAATTTTAACAATATTTTTTTCCGATTCCCCTTATTTACTTGGTTGGTGCTATGCTAAATCCGTGCATGAAATATAATACTATGTGCCACTGTAGTACTCTTATTTATGCTAACTTAGAGATAAATACTAACAATGATTCTGATGATGAAGAACAAGAACAACCTGATTTGTGGACGGCTATGGCCGATGCGAATGCTTACATAGATAAATTATATAACCACTATGCTGATTTACTTGATTTAGTTGTACCGACAAATATCACTCCAACTGTCACTCCTTATCCTTCTGAGGAGCCATCATCTTCTAAAAGGCCGGCGCATAGTGATTTTCCTGATTTCTTTTATGATTTAAATTGTTGGAACAGTATTGAGGCAGAAGCTTACACAACAACTTATCGGGAAGAGCTGAAATATTATCTTCGAACGCCGATAGAGGATCGCAAACGACGGATCAACGCGTTGGATTGGTGGAGGAATAATGAAACACAATATCCTGTGTTTTCAACATTAGCTAGAGATATCTTGAATGTTCCAATGTCAATCGTTGCATCCGAAAGCACTTTTAGTTAGGGACGACAACAACTTGGAGACAACCGACACTCATTGAGAAGCAATGCAATGAATGTTCTAGTTTTCCTTAGAGATTGGATTATAGCGGAACGAAGAAATCAAGGAATGGAGGCGGAGCCGAATGACGAGCAGAGACTTGAAGAAATTATGACTTCACGGGAGAACTCAACAGAATCAAGTCCAATGCATGGTTTTGCCCCCATTGACTTTGACTATCCTATGTAAGTTCCCGCTAATATTAACATGAATGAGTTGGAAAAAATGATGAAAAATTTGTAGATTTTTCATTCATGTAAATTATAATTTTGGCTCATTTTGTAATCAATAAAATTCAACATTCATTCACTCCTTAGTCCTTACTTTGTAATTTTTTTCATTTAATGATTTAAATTGAATTTGTAGTTTAAATTAAATACTTAGTATTAATATATTACTAATTTACTATCAAGTATTATTAATTTATTGTATTAAGTAGCATATGTTTTATTTAAAGTAGTACATCTATTGAATGGTACGTATATATGTGTATATATTTTCTAAAGTAGTATATATTTAACATATATATGTGTATATGTTTTATAAATTAGTATATAACTATTTATTTAGTGTGTGTATATATTGTACTATATGTTTTATTTAAAGAAGTACATATATTGAATGGTACGTATATATGTGTATATATTTTCTAAAGTAGTATATATTTAACGTATACATGTGTATATATTTTATAAATTAGTATATAACTATATATTTAGTGTGTGTATATATAGTAGTATATATATATTGTAGTATATGTTTTATTTAAAGTAGTACATATATTGAATGGTACGTATTATGTGTATATATTTTCTAAAGTAGTATATATTTAACGTATACATGTGTATATGTTTTATAAATTAGTATATAACTATATATTTAGTGTGTGTACATATTGTAGTATATATTTTATTTAAAGTAGTACATATATTGAATGGTAAGTATATATGTGTGTATATTTTCTAAAGTAGTATATATTTAATGTATACATGTGCATATGTTTTATAAATTAGTATACAACTATATATTTAGTGTGTGTATATATTGTAGTATATATTTTATTTAAAGTAGTACATATATTGAATGGTACGTATATATGTGTGTATATTTTCTAAAGTAGTATATATTTAACGTATACATGTGCATATGTTTTATAAATTAGTATACAACTATATATTTAGTGTGTGTATATATTGTAGTATATATATTGTAGTATATGTTTTATTTAAAGTAGTACATATATTGAATGGTACGTATATATGTGTGTATATTTTCTAAAGTAGTATATATTTAATGTATACATGTGTATATATTTTATAAATTAGTATACAACTATATATTTAGTGTGTGTATATATTGTAGTATATATTTTATTTAAAGTAGTACATGTATTGAATGGTACGTATATATGTGTATATATTTTCTAAAGTAGTATATATTTAACGTATACATGTGTATAT
>NC_061120.1:207906748-207911181 GCF_002878395.1 Capsicum annuum
TATATGTGTGTATATATTTTCTAAAGTTGTATATATTTAACGTATACATGTGTATATATTTTATAAATTAGTATATAACTATATATTTAGTGTGTGTATATATTGTAGTATATATATGGGCAAAATTCAGAAATAGCATACTTATCCCCTTAATTATGAGTTTCATAGCAACAATTCATAATTACATAATATAACAAGTTGTATTTTGTATTTTTGCAAACTGTTGCTACAAAAATACAAATACATATGTTACAAAATGTAATTTGATAAAAGTGTTGTTATTTTTTGTAATTTAATACTTAAGCATGCTACTTTATGTATTTTTTCCTATATATATATTGTAGTATATATTTTATTTAAAGTAGTACATATATTGAATGTACGTATATATATGTATATATCTTCTATAGACTCTAAAGTAGTACATATTTAACGTATACATGTGCATATGTTTTATAAATTATTATATATATCATTATATTGTAGTATATATCTTGTAGTATATGTTTTGTTTAGAGTAGTATATCTATTTAACTAATGTATAGTCGTACACACGATTACATGTGTAATTGTGTATATATTTTTTAAATTCTAATGTAGTATATACTATAGATATATAGTGTATATATATTGTTTAACATATTTAAAATGTATATAGGTGAGTATATATAGTGTATATTGGAATTTTTTTTTTCTTATTGTTTGGGTTTTGACCGGATTTAGGTGGGTTGGACCGGATAAGGTTAAGTGGGCCCGTTCAGGGTTGTTTTTTTAAAAATTACTGTTGGGCCCGAAACCAGACCGGCCCATTTAACTAGGCCCGGATTCGGACCGACCCACAACTCGATTAAAATTCACGGATCAGTTCCAGGTTGACCCGGCCCAGCCCACTTAACACCCTTAGTTGAGAGGTAGCTTGGTAGGTTGTGGCAGAATAATTTACATGCAAAGTAAAGTCTAGTAATCCCGGGGTCGTTTGGTGTGAGTTATAAGGGTTAAGTAATCTCGAGATAAAATGAAGGATCATTTTATTCGTTTGGTTGGAGGGATTAATCAATATCGGGATAACTTATCCCTCCATTTACACCATAGTGATGGGATAACTTATCTATATGCATGGTGGGATAAGTTACCCTGGGTAATCCCGGGATGACTAATCCCGGAATTAATTATCCCGGATAACTATTTTCCAACCAAACAACCCCTTAACAGTATTGTTTTAGGTGTTGGACCAGACATTTTTACGTTCTTTCTTGTCTTTTTTTTATTCGGTGTTCGGTATTGAATGAAGTATGACTAATTACAAAAGTCTTACTATGGGGTAAAATGCTTCTATCAAACACGATTCTATATCCATAACTTCAACCTGAAACCTTTGATTAACGCGAATGAGCACTTACCACTCCACTGTAACTTTTGGTGGCGTGTTCTTTCTTGTCAACACTCCACGCATTTATCAATTCTTTCAAATTTTTAGTACTTTAATACGGTGATAAAGAATCATTTATATACTTAGATTTATACTCCCTTTGTTATTAAATTAAGTGTTGTGTCAGCCTTTTTAATGTTATAATGAAGTTACACTTTATTAAAACTCCCTTTATTTAATAAAGGATAAAATTGAAATAACAATCTTTTTTATCCGTTCCTAGGAGCTCCTATCTTTTCGTTTTCTTGATAACTCGAACTCACAATCTCAGAGTTGAAATAGGAGGATACTTACCATTGAAACAACCTCTATCTTGTTCGCGATTATCAAAAACATCAATTATTCAAAAACAAAATGAAAAAGTTAAAACACCACTTATTTAGAAACAAAAATGGAGAAGAAAGAAGTATTCGCTTTCTATTAGGCCAAACTATTCGAAGATCAAAATATTTATTTTTTCCCAAAACTATTCATTTCTTGGAAAAATGAAGTGTTTGCCAAGTTATTAAGTAAAAAATATGTTTCTCTTAAGAGTAACAAACCGATCATTTTGGCAGAGTTACACGAAAAGCGGTGGTACCAATAGTTGCCCAATAGCAATAAATACCTGGGTAATACATCTAAATTTGAAAACAATAGCCATCGAGAGATCAGTGAACCACAAAGTGTGAAGGTGCAGAGAGATTAAAGTATAAGTAGTTTGTATCACTAACTCAATAATAAGATAAAAAGATTGTTTTTGATAAGTCCTACAACAAAATACCTAATATTTTCACAAAGTATGAGGGTCTAGGGATATTAGAGTGTACAAAGTACATACCACTATCTTAGAAATAGGATAGAAAGTCTGTTTCAATGGACTCCCAACTAAAGATCAGAGATTAGTACAAGAATAATAACATACACAGTATATTTCCACCAAATGGGGTCTGGGGAGGGTAAGTGTATGCAGGCTATACTACTACCTCAAAGGTGTTATAAAGAGGTTTTCGATAGACCATCGACTCAAGATAAAACAATCTAGAAAAGGACTAGTAAAAGTACAAGCTACAATAGAAATTACCACACCCAACAATACCATTAACGAGACTCACCAAGTAGTGCAATAAACGATACAACATTCTGAAATACTACTAGTATTATAGCTGCTAACACGGATAACAAAATCCTCCTACCTACCAGCACTTACACACTTGTTTCTATTATCCTTCTACCTTAATACGCCTTCTCCATGTCTTTCTACCAAGTGTCATTTCCTCGGTAAGCTGAAGCTGCTCCATGTCATGTTTAATCACCTCCCCTAATATCTCTTCGATCTACCTCTACCTCGCTTGAATTCATCCCTCACCAACCAGTGGCGGATCTACACTATAGTCAGGGGGTTCATCCGAACCCCCTTCGGCGTAAAATTATGTTATATATACATGATTAAAATTATTTTTGATGTATATATATTAGATGTTGAACTCCCTTCGATTAGTTTTTATATTCACTTATGAACCTCCTTAGCGAAAATTCTGGCTCCGCCACTGTCACCAACCTCTCACACTTCCGCGCAGGGACATCTGTGCCCCTTCTCATCACATTGCCGAATCATCTCAACCTCGCTTTCCTCATCTTGGCTTCCAGCGAAGCCACTCCACCTTATCTCAAATAGCCCCATTTCTAATCCTATCTTTCCTAGTACACCCACACATCCACCATAGCATTCTCATCTCCGCCACCTTCATCTTTTGGATGTGAGACTTCTTGATAGACCAACACTCTGCCCCGTACAAAGTCGGTCTAACCACAATTCTGTAGAACTTGCCTTTGAGTTTAGGAGGTACTTTTTTGTCACACAAGATTTCAGAAGCGAGCCTCCATTTCATCCACCCTACCCCAATCCGATGAGTGACATCCTCGTCAATCGCTCCATTTCCTAAATTATAGACCCCAGATACTTAAAACTATCTCTCTTTTGAATGGAATGAGTGTCAAGCTTTACAACCATATCAGATTCATGTGATACCTCACTGAACTTACACTCCAAATATTCTTATCTTGGACATACAATTTGTGAAATGAGTAAAAATTTTCATTTTTTGTCGCTATTTGATCTTGTCTTTATTATTAATTTCAGGAATAAAATTTAGTGATACAAATATTAGCGGAAAATATTTTTTCGAAGTGCTTATTTGTCAAATTGACATAATGAAGGAAGATAATGATACTTTCCAGCAAGTTGTTGTTCTTGATAAGAACAAATTGATAAGAAGGGCAATACGAATGGAAATTACTAACTATGATAAGAATTCTATATATATTGTTAAACTCCAAAAATTGCACTTGTTCCACAAATTTGGAAAAGGCGTACATATAGTGTTCATTCTTATAGACTTTGTCAAAAGCTGTCACCATTAACAAAAATATTTCTTACAGAATCTATCAATCTATATCTATATCTATACTATTAAGTATATTAAAAGTGTGAAGGGTTCATTAAAAATTTGTTTTAAACAGAATCGTCTTTTCACAATTTTTTTAATATTTAAGAGTTGAAAATTAATTAAATATTTATAGTAAAATCTTTTCTTATTAGAAGTCATCAGAACTAATGACAACTAATACCTTTTTCATTAGTTTAAAAATGTACGAAGCGAATGTAAGAAGATCTAGAAATAAAAATGTAAGAAGTACTAGATTTTTAAAAGTTTTAAGTAATCAAAGATTTAACTTTAAAAATAAGGAAAAATTTTAAATATAGAAAAAAAATAATCGTACTATATGGTTCAAATCGATGCATCTCTCTAAGCCTCTAGTAGCAAGGAAAAGAGGTACAGAATGACAAACGCAAAAGTGACGATCCATTAACCACTTGAAACTTTTGGTGGTAAAATATATATGTGCTTACAATAAAATATATGTTATGTTTACTTTATTATATTAAAGTGTGAAGGATCTTTGAGTAGTGATTTGAACCTTTTGTACTTCATTAAAAATCTTCGCACACGTGCGAGGCACG
>NC_061120.1:207911281-207949856 GCF_002878395.1 Capsicum annuum
AGAAGAATATATGGTAAAATATAAAACAAAAAAGTCCTTTAATTATATTTTCTATTAATAGTCCAATTTGTTCAATTTTCAATTATAATCCATATCAATTTAATATTTAATAGTGTAGAATACAGACATTCTTCGTATTTAGAAACATATATTTTGTGAATTTCTAGGATTTGTGCATATTTTAATAAGATTACAATTTACGCAATTGATTTGAAATTTATATGTAAAGCTAGATGCAATTAAGGGGCTAATTAGGGTTGTTCATTAACTAATTATCATGATAGAAAATAGCAATTAGTCTACATAGTGTAGGATATGAAGTTACATGATTGAAACTGTAGAGCCGTCAATATGGGTCAAGGTCCGGTGGGCTAGTCCGGTCCGGTCTGTAATTTGATGGAGTGGACTTTAATTTTTGCAACCTATTTAAGAACATGGTTTTTTAGTCAGGCCCGGATAAGTCCATGACTCGTAGGGCTTGAGGAATGTGGGTTGGGCTAGCCCGTCAGTCAAATAATAAATAATTTAAAAATAAAATAAAATACTGAAAAATAATAACAGAGTTAAAAAACAATCAAGTCCAATGATGACCATTGACCGGTTCCATTAACAAAGAAAATTGAAACTGGAAAGTTTCCTACTTTCCTATCTAATAAATAATAAAATAATTAAATATCTACCACTAAAACATAAAGAGTACATTGTGGTCTTCACTTTCCTAATTTTCTTAGTTCAGCTAGCCGCCTCCTCTTCACTATATCTCCCTCCACGGGCCATCGGCTTTCAACCGTGATATTTCCGATTGAGTAGTGTCACCTCTTCGTTTTCCTCCTACTTTGGGTGATTCGAGCTCTGGCTCCCTTTTGATTAACAAACATTAATACTATGTGTTATTGTATGTGTGATAAATATTTTTGTTTATTAACAGTGTAAAATTAAATTATAAAATATTATTTTTCAAAAAGTGGGTTGGCCCGTAAGGCCCACAACCCACAGGGTAATAGCGTGGGCTTGATGTTTTTTGGCCTGTCATTTAAATGGGCTAGCCCGGCCTGACCCGTCAAACTCAAAGCCCATATGGACTAGCCCAGATGGGTTGGACCAACCCGTATTGACAGCTCTAATTGAAAGTGGTGACACCAATTTAGCATGATAATCTTTAATATTTATGGGTTGGTTTGGTGGAACGTATTAGATAACATAATAAATATATTTGTTTTTTGTTATTTAATATGTTGTTATTATGGAAAGTTCATAATAATCTTAAGCAACATACTTGTTACAATTCGAATATAGGAATTAAGTTTTTCAACAAGAAAAATTTATTCATAGTATTTTGAATTTTGAAATTAGGTAAAATTTTGATTATGAATTTTCTTATTGAATTAGGTAGGGAATCCTAATATTTATGAACTTTATTCATTAAAATTTACCTTAAATAAATTATTTTTCCCAATTAAACTATATAACATAAGTATAAAATCTATTTAGCTCCAACTTTCTCTTAAACTGGTTCACATATTTCTCAATTTTCATAAATAATTAAGAGATGTCGTAAAAAAGAAGCATCATATAGGTAAGGGAAGGAGAAGATATTATTGATTTGCTAGAAGAAGCTATGATATTCTAAACAAACCCCATGATGAACTTTGAACATCATACATAACAAAAATAGTCAAGATTTGGAGAGGATCAATGAAGAAACTTTAAAAGATCTTGAGCTTTTCATGGAGATGAGTCGAATTGTATACCTAATTTAATAATTTTTCAGCTAATTAGTATAGATCGTAGTACCTCTGTGGAAGATCAGGTACGACAATGTAATTTCTGAGTTTGGTTGTCTTTTCTCTTTATTTTTGTTTACAATTAGCTTTTGATTTCTCGATTATCATATTATTTTGTTCAAATTTCTATTTTATTACTATCCACTTTTTTTCTTATTAATAAAGTTGTAGAAATGTTAGATCGAGTTTTGAAAAAGTTGTGTAAAGATTAGAATTTTTTTTTTTGGTAAACATGATTACTAATATTACATATTAAAACAACACAGGGAGGTGCCGAGAGGTCTATTAGGAGTACCAAAAGGTTAGATTTAATCATATTGTTCTGAAATTTCAATTATCATATTGTTTTGTTGTACTTTCGTTTCTATTTTTGTTGATAAATGTCCGGTTGAATTTTCAATTTTTTTTTGTGTAAAGATAAGATATTTATTATTATCTTTTGAAAATTATACTGCATATATTGAATTTAGAAAGACAATAAATAAACTATTTATAAAAGATATTATAAACAAACTTTTATGAGATATTAATTTGTAAATCTATATTTAATAAAATTTTGTTATATATTACAAGAATTATGTATAAATATAATATACATGCATATTGTGTAAATTTGAAGAATGATAGTGTATGAGTTGGTCTAAGTCATATACATTAATAATTGTTAATATAATGACAGTACATTAAAATAAAAAATTTATCATGATAAAATAACTCAAGTGAAAAGAAAGAACATAAATCAATAAATCGTTTGTAAAAAGAAAAAAATCAGGTGAAGCACGACAGAAAAATATATATAACATACAATAGTTATTTATCTTATTTAAATAGATATAACATTCATTTTACCGTTAACTGCTACTTTGTACGTAATAATTTTGTTTTTAATAAAAATTTTATCATGATAAAATAACTAAAGTGACAAGAAAGAACATAAATCAATAAATTATTTGTAAAAAGAAAAAGATCAAGTGAGACATGACAGAAAATAATATATATATAACATACAATAGCTATTTATCTTATTTAAATAGATATAATATTCATTTTACCGTTAACTGCTACCTTTTACATAATAATTTCAGTAATTGACGTGAAACACACGTGCAAAACATGTACACTAAATTAGGAATTAGTAATTAGTAATATATTAAAAGTGTGAAGGGCCTTAGAAATATCGTTTGAACTTTTTGCCCTTCATTAAAAGTCTTTGCTTTAGACAAAATCGTCTTTTTACTATTTTTTCAATATTTAATAGTTGAAAATTAATTAAATATATTTATGGTAAACTTTTCCTTATAGAAGTCATCAGAATTAATGACAAGTAATATTTTTTTCATTAGTTTAAGAATTCTAAATCAACTAAATTTGACTTAAAAAATCTATAAATCTACATCTACATCTATAATGTATTAAATCCATTAACCACTTGAAACTTATTATGGCAAAATATATATGTGTTTACAATAAAATATATGTTTCGAATTTTTTGCACCTCATTAAAAACCATCGTAATAGATAAAATCGCCTAATTTTAAATAATTCAAAGTTACACGTGCGAGACACGTGCGACTAAACTAGTTTATATATATACATACATACTTTTTGATGAATGTGGTATCGAGGTTCGGTTTATTTGGAGAAGAGATCAATCTTAGGAGAGACCATTCGAATGGTTTAATTGATGACTTCGCTTCGATCTCTTCGACTGAACCTAAAAGAGACTTCGATCATTCAACTTTAGCTTCGGAAGGAGGAATCATGTCACTTGAAATTTCGAAAAGTGAATCCTCTCTTTCAGATCCTGGCCCTGGTAAAACTTGTCTTTGAGGAATAAATACCTGATCTATAATTTTGAGTTTTGACAAAAGGAGGACCGCTATTGGAAAATATCTTCTTGGTTGTCATCAAAGAAATTGACGTCCGGGGCTTATATATATATATATATATATAACAACAACAACAACATACTCAAATATCAGTATAGCCCCACAAAATAAAGTCTATAGAGTATAAAGTGTATGCAGACCTGATATCCGACGATTATTTTCAATAGACCCCAACCTAAGATCAAAGCAACCTAGAAAAGGAAATAATAATTTTTTTTTTAAAGAAACAAGATGTAATAAAACAACATATAATGATAAAACCATATTACAATAAAATAATACTATGATCAACCTACACAAAATAATAACAGAGATTGAAAAACAAAATATAAGAATAATACTACGATTACTAGGATAGACAACAAGTTGATACACTCCTACCTACTACGAATTATATATATATATTTTAAAAAATAGGGGTAGGTGAAGGGGAATGGGGGAGAGGATTATGGGGAATCGAATCCTCACCAATAAGGGAAAGTTTAGGTAACTAACCAACTAAGATTCCCCTCTACGAATTATATATTTATTTTTATTAAAAGTTAAGTTGTATAGTCAAGTTTTTAGAGGAAAAATAAGTATTTTTGAGTAATGGTAGAAATCATTTTTAAAGAAAAAATAATTTCTCCATAAAAACACTTTTGTAGTTGGAACTCTCAAACATGAAGTGAAAGCCGAGGGACTGTTCAAGTGTTTAATGAAAAGAAGTTAGACAGAATCGTCTTAACTCTTTATATTTTACAAATAAGCGTTTAAAAATATTTTTCTCTTTATATACTAAAAATTATAAGTAAAAATAATATATATGTATACTATATTAAAAGTGTAAAGGCCTTACAGATATTGTTTGAACTTTTTGTTCTTCATTAAAAGTCTCTACCTTAGAAAAAATCATCTTAACTTTATTTTCTTAATATTTAAAAGTTACAAATTAATTCAATTTTTATAGTAAAACCTTTTACTTGTTAGAAGCAGAGGCAGAGCCATATGTATAGGTGGGGGTGCACGTGCACTCGTTAATGTCAAAAAAATTATTTATATATATGCGTATATACCTTGAGAAATTTGGATATAACTAATAGTGCACCCAAAGATGAATGAAATTGCATGTTGGCGCATTGGTTCAAGCTAGGACTTTCGTCCACGCGATCGGGAATTGATCCTGGGGTCTTATAATGTTTTCACTTTTATTTTCAATACTTCATAAATCTATGACATCAAAAATTGTTGAATCATAGATTCAAACCCGCGACCATCACGAGGAACTCACATTGACTATTAAGCTACCACGACCGATGATTCAAAAATGTTAAAAGTGAACATATTAATTAGTTGAACGTCATATTATAAGAAAGTAAAGTTATTAGCTTAGAACTCATATTTTTTCTATGTATTTATTTTTCAGTACTGTTATGCCATCGGCGATTAATCGAATATGATGATATCCCTTAATTGACACTGAAAGTTTTGCTAATGTCTACGTTAAGATAATATTGGTGTGCTATCAGTATTATCAAAAGCAAAAAGAGCAAAAAATCTTCAAGGTCCATTACGTTTAAGCATAAAGTACAAATAAAGCATGAAATTTAACGAAAAAAGGCATAAAGAGAGAAAATATAAATATATGTCTAGTCCAAGACTAATAATGTAAGCATGAATGACAAACATATGAATAAAGATTTTTTTTTTTTTGATAAAGTGAAATATCAATTGTTTAGTGTTCGTTTCTTCAGAAAGCCTCATTGACAAGGGAAAGTATGACTTAGAAATTAGAACCTAAACTGCACATTAAGCGAAGTGAGCACTCTACACATTTTGAGTCTTGCTTCAGGGCTTACGCGCGCCTTTTACAACACTGGTGCACCCACAAACTTCAAATCTTGGGTTCGCCTCTGATTCGAAGTCATTAGAATTAATGACAACTAATACCTTTTTCATTAGATTAAGAAATCAACTAAAATTGATTTTAAGAAAATTTGAAAAATCTAAATATTGAAAGCGTTCGAATAAGAAAAATATAAAAAGTACCAAAATTTCAAGCAAGTAATCACAGATTTTCTATAGATTTAACTAAAAAATTAAGGAAAGATTTTATATCTATAAAAAAGTTAAAAAAAGTTATAATATTACAAATATAATTTAAATCGATGCGTCTCTCGGGTTTCTGACGCAAAGAAAAAGAGTTACTGCATGACAAATACAAAAATGACGATCTATTAACCACTTGAAACTTATGTAAAATATATATATTCTTACAATAAAATATATATTATATTTATATTATTATATTAAAGTTCAACGGATCTTGAGAATTAATTTAACTTTTTTTACATTTCATTAAAAACCTTCACATTAACAAAATCTTCCTATTTTAAATAATAAAAAATTATATGTGTAAGACACGTACGATTAAATTAAAATATATATAAAAACTAACATCATAAACAATAGAAGTGATAAAAGAAAATACTTTTCAAAATAAACTAACTTTAAAGATTGACCAACCAAACTATTAGACAAGATGTCACTTTTTTAATTACATATGACCAAAACGTTAATGTGACAGTTAAAACAACAATAATGATTATATTGTCATTTTCAACTGAAATTTGAAAAAAATAGAACCAATAAAATAAGGAACATTTTAGTGTGGGTGAGTCTCAACCAACAAAGGTTGAGCGAGTCTCCACCCTTTACCTGACAAGTGAAAATATGGATTTCACGTTGACTTTGTCCCATACCTTATCCTTTTTTATTTCATTTTCTCTCTTATTTTTTTTCTACTTCCTTCGTCTAATGTATTTGTTCACTATTAATTTAATACATTATTAAAAAATAATAAATATTAAAAATAATTTTATTATATCATGTTTGAATATCATAAATTTAGTTCTTTAGTAAAGAAATTGAGTAAGATGGATAAGAATAAGTAAAATATTATTGATTTTTTAAATTGAACAACTATTGTTAGACATAATATTTTTGAATAACATGAATAAGTATTGTTGGACAACGGAAATAATAAATTTGGTTGCATTTGATATAATTTTTTGTAAAAAAGATTTAAAATAATGTTAATACATGAAGTTACTTAAATAAAACATGAAAAGTGAAAAATGAGTTGAAAAAGAAATGTTATAACCTATTTTCTAAATTCGAATAGAAAATGAAAAATGATAATTACTGTAATAATATTTTGTATGTGTCTCTATCCGATTTTCCCAAAACCTTATATGTGTTATGAGGGAAAGTGTTTTCTAATATGAGTTTTTAATATTTAGAACTCAAATTTAAAATCTCTATTTAAAGGTGAAAAAAATCAAACTCATGCCACCACAATATTTATTAATACATAAAATTTGTTTCTACGTAAATCGAAACATGATACGTTTTATAAATTGATTTCAGGAGCGAAGAGAGAGTTTCGGCTATGAGTTAATCGAATTCAATAGATTTGATTCAAATTCTACATTTATCTTGAAAATCGATTGAATACTTATAGATTATTATTTTAGAAGGCAACAATTAAAAAAAATTAAAATATATAATATATAGAAAGAAATAGACCAACTTTGTTGTATGTGTGGAGTATTGGATGGTTAAGAAATATCAAATTGATAAGATAAAATTGGCAGAGATGAGAATATTATAATGAATGTGTGGGTATATTAGAAGTGATAGGATAAAAAATGAGGATATTCGGGATAAGATGAGAGTAACTTTGACGGAAGACAAGATGCATTAAGCGAGATTGAGATAGCCCAGACATGTAATAAGAAAATGTGTGAATCCCATAGTGCGGAGGCGTGAGAAGTTGTTATGATAGATCTAGACGAGGAAGACCAAAGAAGTTTTGAAAAATGTAATTAGATAGAACATAACATTGCAACTTACCAAGGGCATGATCTCAAATAGGAAGATGTGGAGGATACAAATTAAGATAAAAGGTTATTAGGTAGGAGTGCACCATCTTATTGCCCTTACTAGTAGTTGAAGGACTAAGCTACTCTTACAATTTCTTGTTCTTTTTTCTATTACTGTTCATTATTTTGTCTAGTACTTCATACAATGTAGTGCAATTTTGTTGCAACTTGATCTAAAATCATCTTGAACCTGTCTTTAATCTCGCTGTACCATTGACTCACATACCACTTGTAAGAATTGAAAAATGTCTCCATATGGAAGCTGACAATTGTAGGACTTGAGCGAGGATAACAAACAAAAATTATGAAAATAAATTTATTAGATTGATTTGATCAATTGACCTACATATAATTGATTAAAATAAAATATGAAACTCTTGAAAGAAATATCTTTTGCTAAGCATAACTTTCTAAACAACTATATTAAAATTATGTATTGATATGAAAAGAAGGATCTTCCAGTTAGTGATCGTTTGGTAGAGTGTATTAAATGAAGGCGAAATGGTCATCCTTGTATTTATATGAGTTTGTATTGTGGACCCTTCTACTAACTCTTTGTCATTTGAACCGTTTAATCCATCAAAACACAATATTTTAAATCTTTTTCTCATTTAATTAAGGCGCGTTAATGTAAACATATACACGTGAAATTCCATGTTATTTTTATTATTATTTTTATATATCAAATACCCTTCTCCTTTCCCTTTCCCTTCCCCATCCCTACGCCTCTCCTTTTACTTTCATTTTTCTTTCTTTACAGGTTTTTGCCGCCCCAATCTCACACCTCTTCCTTTCATTCTTACTCCGTTGATTAACTTCATCAATTAGTTCAGTAAGTTCTCTTTATGGTGGTTTATCATGTATAGAAAAATAAATTCTTTAATTAAAGTGAGGCAAAAATTCATTGAATAAAATACAATTTTTTTTTATCAAATTGTGAGATTTTTAGTTGAAAATTGACCAAAGAAAGACTAAAAAAATAGAATTTTGGATTTTATGACCAAATTGAGAGACACTTAAAAGTAGCAATAATGGTATATTTTGTTGGTAGATAGAGTCACTTGATTTTAATGGAAAAGGGAGGGTGGTTATGATGTTCTCCGGTGATCCCCAACAATGGTGAAATTTTGAACTCTGCTAGTTTTTTTTGAACCAATTTGGTGTAATTCCAGCCAAATTTGGATAGTCCTCGTTGATGTCTACTCACTTTATTCATCTTATTTTCAGCAAGAAATCGATCAATTTTTTCAACATTTTTGTTCACTTCTCTTCTTCTGATTTCTCAATAAATGTTTTCTTCAACTAGTCTCATGGCTGAACAATCCAGAGGGCGATGATAGTGGCGGCAACACCCATGTAACGGTGAAATGAATATCGATGGATTGTGATCACAATTTTGGGTGGAGGAGTTTAAAGAGTGCGGTTCAGAACTGTTCATCTCATCACCGTTAACTATGAATTTCTATCAAAATGTAAATGAAAAATCGGAGGAACTATTTTTTTTTCTTTTAGCTTATTTGCCTTTTTAGAAAAAGAAAAATTAAAGAAAAATCATGGTTCACTCCTCTATATGGGTATATCTTACTATTGGAACTAATTAGTACTGCATATAATGTAGATAATCTGTTACTTAAATGTATTCTAGTAGTCTATTGATTCAGTTAGTTTTGTTTGAATGTGTTAGCTGTATGATAGCTAGCAGGTTAGTTACTACACGTGACTAGCACATGATATAGAATGGCAAAGTCTATAAATAGATGGCACAACTTGTAATTTGCAGAACAGATCAATAAGAAAATATCTCTTTTCTCTCTTATCTCTTAGCTTAACAATTAAGCTAGAACACTGCAATGGCGGTTCATTGCATCACTCTCTAAATTCTCATATGGTATCAGAGCCAGCTAGATCAGGGATAACTCGATTATCTTCTGCGTAATTTCACTCTCTGCACCAGTTTGAGGTAAGCATGGCAGAGATAACTATAGCAACACTTGACCATAGCCATCCCCTTTATCTGCAGTCAACAGACACACCTGGAGTAGCTTTGGTTGTGATTAAGCTTACAGGACTTGAAAACTATGGGTTGTGGAGCAGATCAATGAGGTTGGCACTGTTGGCGAAGAACAAGATAGGGTTTGTTGATGGAACTTGTGTGAAAAACACATACAAAGGGCAATTAGCAGCTCAATGGAAGAGGTGTAACACAATGGTTCTATCATGAATTAGTAGCACAATACTCGTAATTTGCTAACCACAATAGTTTGCGCATCAAATGCCAAAAGAGTTTGGCATGACTTTAAGGAACGATTTGATAAATCAAACCTTACCAGAGTCTATCAACTCTGGACAGAGGTAGCTACTTTAAAACAAGGAACAAATTTTGTTACAAATTACTACTCTAAAATGTGAGATCTATGGGATGAATTTGATGTATTAGTGCCTTCTCCTTTATGTGAATGTGCTGAAGCTAAATCGTATGTTGAACAACTTCATCAGCAGAGGTTACTGATGTTTTTAATGGGCTTAAATGAGTCTTACGGTCATTTAAGGAGTGATATATTACTTAAATCAGAGGTTCCTAGTGTAAATCAGGCGTATGTAATTATAACGCCCCGAAAACGGATTCCAAGATGTTACACGGTGCTCAAGACACAAGTAGCTTTAAGCTAACTCTGTAAGCCTTTTACTAAGTCTGAAACTCATAATAAGAAAATATGAACATAATATCAAAGCGAAAGTCTGTCTGATCTAAGCTGAGATTATCTGAACATAATATCTGAAAATGTTAGATTCAAAGTCTAGAAAAGAAATACTGAAAATCTGAACCATGTCTAGCAGTCTGACAAGCCTCTACTACTAATAACTAGAGAGCCATTGGGACAAGTCCTTAGCTGACTCGAACTAGCTGAAAATAATGAATCAACTACTCTAATAAGCTGAAAAACTGAGTAACTAGGTCCCTGAACTATGAGGACTCACCAACTGTCGGGATGTAGATGGAGATGCTAGAAATCACTCACGCTACTGAAATTGAGCACCTGAACCTAAATTATGAGACAATGTAGCACATAAACGTGTATATGGATCAGTATTTCTAGATTATATTGAGTATATGAGGGTGAATGCACAAGTAAATCAATATCTCAATATTATTATAAGAATGCATGCTAAATATAAATGACTCACATAAGCTGGAATATCTTAAAACTAAAAATCATAATCATCAATAGCAAAATATGCTGCATAAATCTAGTGAATTATAACATTTGTTTCTAAAAGTTGTACTGGTATTCTGGCTTTAAATCATGCTGTCTAAGTGTAGAAAGGACTTACTTCTGTATCTGTAGACTGAAATCTAAAATTCTCATAGCTAATGTCATATGTAAAGCAATATCTAAATAAAA
Source organism: Capsicum annuum (assembly GCF_002878395.1). Lineage (NCBI taxonomy): Eukaryota > Viridiplantae > Streptophyta > Magnoliopsida > Solanales > Solanaceae > Capsicum > Capsicum annuum. Next base: position 207,922,282 of record NC_061120.1, read on the forward strand.
CCGTGAGCCTTTACACTTAGTTTCTAAAGCTGTTCTGCAAGTCTTTACTGTTAGGCTGTAGGGAAATACTTTTAAAAACTATTCTGAAAGAGAGATTCTTCTAACCGACATACACTATATGAACTATCATAATGTCCAACGTCTAGTTTCCTTATGGTAAAACCTCACGTTGGGGAGAGGTGCCATACTCTTGCCAAGGAGTATAGCCTAATTCAAGTGATCATATCTGTAACTGTCATCCATATAGAAATGGAAATAATATGATAATCTGTACCTACATTGGCTCGTAGTTCTGGGGCATGTAAACATACCCAACTCGGTGCTAAATACTACTCCCTTTATTCTGTATGCTCATTCTATTGGAAATCCACTTTTAAAACTAGTATAAGGGTTTATAATGAAAACCTCTTGTGAATCTATTTACTGTAAACTGTAGTTAAAATCTGTAAAGTGGATTCCATATCTAAGCTGGGATCAAAAGCTCAAATCATTGTTCAAAATTTGAATATAACAATTCATGATACGCTTAAAAGCATAATCTTCTTGAAATAACAACATTCAAACTAGGGCTTAATAACCCATGCATCAAATTCATGTTAAATAATTAGGAAGTTCATGCTTGAATAATGAAAGTATTGATAATTCAATTCTAAATCTGGAAATTACCGCAATACGCATAAAAATATGAAAGTAGACATGAAATTCAACATCTAAATCTCTCAAAATCTCAAAATCTTCAAATAGTAATAAGTGGGTATAAACCCTAAACTGAAATTTATATAATTTCATATAAAATTCAACTTTAAAACTAATTTTGGGCACAAGGATGAAAAAATTATCCTTGTTGAAAAATCTCACATACCTTAATTGATGACTAGATGAAGAAGCTTGGACTTTTGAGTTCCTAGTTGTGCACTTGAATATTGATTCTTAAAGTTCTTGAATTAGGAATCTTGAATTTTGAGTTATCTTGGAAAAAAAAGGTGGAGTTTGAATTTCTTGGGGATTAAGAGTTGATGTTCTAGGGTTTCTTTCAGAGAAATTATGTGGAAAGCATGCATATAATGCTTAGAATAGGTTAAATTTCTTGTTTTTCATGATTTGGTGCTTGAAAAAATGACTAGATTGCCCTTTATAAAAATTAGTCGGAACTGGAAAAATTTTGATTTGGCACACCACCGCGATGCACTTGCTATCACGGTGGCTCACTTGAAAAGGAAAAATTGCCATTTTGGACTCTGGCGCGATGCGGCATAATTGCGTTGCATCACTGGAAAAGGACTGCCATTTTGCACTCCAACGCGACGTGACGTCTTTTTAGTTAGGAATTTTGACGCGATCCAGGCTAATCGCAGTGAGCTATTGGAAAAGGACGAACGGGAACTAGAACTTCTCTGCGATGCGGGCTAATCACGGTGCTCCACTGGAAATCGGACAATTGCGATTTGTCCTTCACCGCGACACGGTGCTTATCACGGTGTTCTTGTGCTTTCACTAAAATCACCATAACTTCTTAACCGAGTATTGAATTAAGGCAAAATCGATATGATTGGAAAGCTGATTCAATTATCTACAACTTGGAGGGTCTAGAACTAGAAAATTCCATATGTACCAAGAGTTATTCATTTTTAGAGTTGACCCTTGACATTCTAGGAGCTAAACTGAGCTAGAAAAAAGTACGGGGTATTACAATATCTCTCTCTTGAGAACATTCATCCTTGAATAGGACTAGTTAAACTAAATATACTGAGAGACTGAGGCTATATGCTAGCATGGACAACTAAAATAAAACTACATGACTGAATCTAAAGCATACTGAGCGACTGAACTAATCTACGAGTGCATGAATTTCCATGAAGATAACTATATGGATGAATCTAGGACTGGAAAAGAATTGAATTAAGGAAGACTTTTACCTTCGGGTGAATCTGCATTCATGGAGAAAAGATGAGGATACTTGGTACGCATGTCTGCTTCTGCTTCCCAAGTAGCGCTCTTAACAGACTGATTTCGCCACAGAACTTTGACCAAGGGAACTTCTTTGTTCCACAGTCTACGAGTATGATGATCAAGAATTTCTACTGAAAGTTTTTTGTATAAAAGACTATTCTAAATATATGTGCTTTCTAGAGGGACTACAACAGCTGGATCATCCATGCACTTCTTTAATAAGGACACATGGAACACTGGGTGAACTGATGACAAGTCTGTAGGTAACTCAAGCTCATACGCTACCTTCCCCACACGACTCAAAATCTTGTAGGGACCCACATATCAGGGACTAAGCTTTCTTTTTTGCCAAATCTCTCCACCCTCTTCATGGGTGAAACTTTCAAGTACACAAGATCATTTACTTCAAACTCAAGATCTCTCCTTCTTACGTCTGCATAAGATTTCTGATGACTCTAAGCTACTTTTAATCTCTCTCGAATCAACTAAAATTTCTCCATGGCTTCAAACACCATATCTGGCCTAATCAAAGCCGCCTCACCTACTTCAAACCAACCGACTAGTGATCTACATCTTTGCCCATAAAGAGCCTCAAATGGGGCCATCTAAATACTAGAATGGTAACTGTTATTGTAGTCAAACTCAATTAATATCAAGTGGTCATACCAACTGCCTTTGAAATCAAGAACACATACCATCAACATATCCTCTAAATTCTGAAGGGTCCTCTCTGCCTGACCATATGTCTGTGGATGAAAAATTGAACTGAGATGAACTTGGGTACCAAAACCCTTCTAAAAGGCTTTTCAAAACTGAGAGGTAACCTGTGTACCCCTATCCTAAATGATGGACAAAGGAACTCCGTGCAATCTAACCAACTCTCTGATATACAACTTAGCATAATCTTTAGCTGGGTAGGACGTGTGAACTGGCAAGAAATGGGCTAATTTTGTCAATCTGTCTACAATAACCCAAATCGAATCATGCTGTCGACGCGAATGGAGTAATCCAATCACAAAGTCCATATTCACCTTTTCCCACTTCCAAGTGGGAATACCAAACTCCTGCAAAGTGCCACCAGGTCGTTGGTGCTCTACCTTAACCTGTTGACATGTTGCACACGTGGCTATAAATTCTGTGATATCTTTCTTCATACCATTCCACCAATAGACTTCCTGCAGATCGCGGTACATCTTGGTGGCTCCTAGATGAATAGAGTAACGCGCACCATGAGCTTCTGCCATAATCCGCTACCTCAAATCATCAACACATGATACACACAATATACTCTGGTATCTCAACACACCATATCCCCCTTGGGAGAAAACCTCTACCTTTTGGTCTTTAACTGAACCCTTCAGTTTAACCAAATTAGGGTTCTTATCCTGCTTTTCTTTTACTTCAGAAACTAGAGAAGACTCTGTACTACTCTGAACACAAACATTCCCTTCAGTTGAGTCAACCAACCTCACCCCCAATCTAGCTAATCGGTGAACTTCCTGAACTAACTCTCTCTTATCATTCTCCACATGAGCAACACTACCCATAGACATTCTACTAAGGGCGTCTGCCACTACATTGGCCTTGCCCGAATGATACAACACACTCATATCATAATCCTTCAATAATTCTAACCACCTTCTCTGATGAAGATTTAACTCCCTCTGAGCAAACACATAGTACAAGCTTTTATGATCCGTAAACACATCAACATGCACCCCATAAAGATAGTGCCTCAAAATTTTTAATACAAATACAACAACAGCTAACTCAAGATCATAGGTAGGGTAGTTCTTTTCATGAGGCTTAAGCTGTCTAGAGGAATAGGCTATAATCTTACTTCTCTGCATCAAAACACAACCTAAACCAATTCTAGAAGTATCACAATAGGCAACGAATCCATCTGTACCATCAGGTAGCGCTAAAACTGGGGCTAAAGTAAGTCGAGTTTTCAACTCCTGAAAACTCTTCTCACAAGAATCTGACCACTGAAACTTAACTTTCATATGATTTAATCTAGACATACGGGATGAAATAAAAGAAAACCCTTCAACAAAATGTCTGTAATAGGCAGCTAAACCCAAGAAACTTCTAATGTCTGACGGAGAGATAGGTCTAAGCCAGTTTCTTAATGCTTCTGTCTTTTGGGGATCAAATCTAATGCCATCACTAGAAGCAATATGACCAAGGAAAGCTACTGATCTTAGCCAAAATTCACATTTACTTAATTTGGCGAACAACTGGTGATCCTTAAGAGTTTGCAACACAATTCTAAAGTGGTATGCATGATCATCCTCACTACGAGAATAGAAAAGAATATCATCGATAAAGACTATGACAAACATGTCCAAATACTGTTTGAACACTTTGTTCATCAAGTTCATGAAAGCTGCTGGGGCATTTGTCAGCTGTTGAGCCCTATTTCGAACCGGTCAAAATAGCACGCGACGTCTGGTGGAATTTAATGACTCTTGAAATTTGAAAAATTCATTTTTTAGAGTTGCCACCTAACTTTTTAGGAAAATCAGGAAAAACCATTTTTATTGTAAAAATCTGTTTTGGTGTTTCGAAAATATTTTGAGATTCTGAGTAAGGGTTTTGATTACTCGAGGGGAAGGTGTTAGACATCCCTCAGAGCCTATCCGAAGATTGTCCTTACGCTTAGTTTAGGAAAATATTACTTTTATTTATTTGCGAAAATGGTGAAAAGAAAACTTTCATTGTTATTTTATACTTGTTATTTTATATAAAAGAAAGAAAACTTAAGGTATGACAAACGTGATGCTACCATGTATAAGTAATACAATCATTGCATGTATATATGCATGTTACATGAATATCTTATAATATGAAAATAACTTTATATATATATATATATATTTTAATGATTTGGATAAAATAAAGGAAAAACTTCGCTGTCTTTACATGTATAAAATTAAATAGGTAAATAAAATTTATAAAAATATTTTAAGGCGTGGAATAATTTAAGACAAAATGTGAATATAGATATATTTGAAAGTGCGAAAAGATGTAAAGTTTTACTCAATTTGTGAAACATAAATAGATTTAGATTTAGAAATAAGCGAAAAGAAAAATGTGATAGCATAATACAAGCATAACAAAATTGGGACAATAATAATAATGGTAATAATAATAGTATTAATAACGATGTAAATAATAATAATAATAATAATAATAATAATAATAATAATAATAATAATAATAATAATAATAATTGAAATAGTAATAAATATTATGATGTAAATAATAATGGTTATAATAGATATAATGTAAAATAGTTGTTGTCAAAATAATACAATGTACCTTGTACGTGGTAGCAAAAGAACGTGTATACCTCGTGTTTTCTAATCTCTTAGAATCTGAAACCCCGAACGAGCGTAAAAATATAAAATACCTTGAACGTTAGAGTTATGTACTAAAACAAAATTAAAATTGATGAATAAACTCTTTTTGAAAAAATCTGAAATTTTTGGTAACCTTCTTGATTAAGTTAAAACTGAAAATCTTTTTATTTGTCTTTTGTTATAGTTTAAAGAAAAATGTGAAGATTGCTATGCTAATCTCATTTAAGATATCTGTAAGGAGTTTTCCAAAAGAATTAGCCGATTATGAAAAAAATATTTTCCTTAGCGATAGCTGCATGTTATTTGCGAAAGTCGAAATGTTAAAACTACTTCTAAAGTATCGACAAATAACAAGATAACATAAATTTAATAATTAAGTAAAGTTATCTAAAAAAAGAGATTCAATAACAAGAGTTAGTATCATTCTAAAACTCAACATGATAAGTACAAATTAAATTCAAAGAAGATAAGTGATACTAGACTCCATTTAGGAGTTTAGGCTTCTAATTACGACTCTGAGGCTCTGGTGATCCTAGTGGCGATTGACCCGATGTTTGGGTCGAAATGAGTTCTGTTGCGAAACTCCAACTCCCGGGTTTACAGGAAAAAGAAGATGATAAGGATTAGTAACCTAAACAAATATTTCAGGATATATATACATATTTCAACTCATCGTCCGTCCTGGAATAAGAGTTTAACAGGAAATGTAATATTATATATTTTAAGATAGTTGCTAAGCCAAATTTATATTTTAAAGCACTAAAATAGCATGACTTCAGGTGACGTATTCATTAACATAATAGAAGTACTCATTTGTTGTACCTCTTAACACTCATTTGTTTAGAGAAAATTGGAAGTTTGCCATTATTAACATTTTTAATAATAATCTGATTAGTTGTTTTAATGCCAACTAATGAGGAACTATGAGGGAGAATTTCTTAATTATAAAGAACCTGCATTCTAAACATCTTAGAAGACTATGGCATAAACAAACACCGAAAAATTTCCCTAAGACTACACTGCGAGCAAGCAAAATACCAAATTCAAAATGAAAGAGAATCTCAAATATAGCTCCACAGTAAGCACAAGGATAATTATCTAAACAAGTGTCTTCTCCTCCGAATGACAAGAAAATATACTTTCATGATTCACAAACTTCGTATTTTAATAGAAACGACAAAATATAGGATTTCTAATTTCTAGTAGAATATGACATGCGTAAAGCTTTCCGAATACATTAGAAACCAAAATAAAGTGAACGACGTCTTCATCGATGAGAGGGCTGCTATCGAGATTAACCGAGAGGAAAAGAAGAAAGGATTTAGCATGTTCCGACTCAAGACTATATCCAGTTGAAATTTATTTTGAGATTAATTACTAGTGTTGGTCATCCCAAATTCTTTCAAGCACTCTTAAAATTCAAGACTAAAAAAAATCCTTGATGTTGAATTTCAAAGAGTGGTTTTTCAATGGAAAACATAATGTCTTGCGTGAATTACTCAAACACCAACAACAGAGAAAAAAAATTAGGAAGATCATACAGTGGGCTATAACTCCACAATGAAGAATTGGATGGCCTTTGAGGTAAACATCAAAACACAGTCCTCTTTTATTAGAAGTGAAATCATTTCTTAACACAAGAAAGGCATAAGAGGAGAAGGACTAGATTACATCTTATTATTTATTTATTTATTTTAAAATCTGGACAAGTAACTATAGGCAAGACAAACTGACTTTGTCTTCGAATTTGATTCGAGAGGAAATTCTCAATATTACCAAAACCTAGCATATCAACAACGCATATTCATGAATTTGATTTGGAGGCAGTGGACAAAGATTCCAAACTTGGACTCGAAAATGAATACCCATATTAGCACACTTACAGATTCATACTCACACAAAAAATGACTCCCAAAATCATATCCTTATCCACATATAGTAAAACAGTGGCATCAAATGCCATAATTAGAATTTGAAACCAAATCAGGTCGTACATTCACAAAATAAGTTCAAATCATAGGTGAAAGAGATGAAATAAAAGAACTAATTCTATATGTCTCATGTATTTTGAATATGAAGCACCAGTAGAAATGAAAACTTGAGATGAGACCAAGGCCTTTGAACTCAATTTACCAAACTAAAAGGGGGATAAGGCGACTTATTAATTCACGGATAAGTTAAGCTATGAAACAAATCCTTGATCGAAGAGTTTTGGCCAGACGACACAATCATATTCTAAAAAAAAACACTATTTTTGGCGTCGCCAAGTTGTCAAAGTGGAGATGATTTAATTTCTAAATTAAAATTGAGACTACTATATCAGTACATGCTAAGAAATTTCTCTGGACGAAAACTTTTAGAAGGTTATTTTCTTAGCCTAATTATCTGAAAGGAAAAAAAAAATTATATATGTAACCTCATATAGTATTACCACATGAAAGAAAATTAAAACTTAACATCCTGGAGATGCTGAACCAAAAGGCAGAAACATGACAAACAAGCTTTTTTTTAACAGGATAGCAAACAAACCTTTCTGATAAGCGATATAAAGTTTGCATTCATTACTGATAAATCACCGATACGTCAGTACAAAGTTAGTTGGGAATAACATTTGTGGTCATCGAGAAGTTCTTTAGGTAAATAGTAAATGTACTTAACACATGATCTAATTCGCAAATAGTAGTATCCGGAGCAAGATAAACGAACACGTAGAATATTTCACATATACACAACAAGACAGAGAAATACGTGGAATAAGGGGATTTTTACCCTAACAGCCTCGGATCCAAATTAGCTGGACTAGAATTTGAACCTAAATCATGAAAAAGAAACTCCCAGCAAACCATATCTAATCCTGAATCGAGTTAAACCGCGTGTTCACTTTTCATCCACCAAATGGTTTCACGAAACCAGCACCATGTTTTATCCATAAGATAGGGGAAGCGACAACAAACACAAACTTAACAAAAATCAAATACAAACCCAATTTCAAAATCAGTCACCGATAACTTGAAGATCAAAATTCATACAGCCATCCATTTTAACAACATCAGCACCGAACTTTAACGAATTTAAACTTAAACTAAACTAACATGATTATTGAACCAAACAAGACAAAAAAGAAAGAGGATGGAGGTGAGATGGGATACACACCTTTTTGGAGGCAGCAAACTAGGCTAGACGTCAAGATACTTTTCCAGCGATAAACTCGAGCATGAGGAATTAAATTAAACTAGAAATCAACTTTTCTTTTTTGACCCCTTTTTTTTATTTCCCCTCTGGATTTCGAACTCTTCCATGAACCTTTTTCTCCCTGAACTTTCCTCACTTTCTCACGAATTTCTTTACTTTTCTCGCTAATCTCTCTCCTTTTCTTCCTGATTTCTTTCTTCTCGAAACCCTCTATTTTTCTTTCGAATTCACTTACTCTTTTTAAGATCTTCCTCCTTGTCCTTATGAAGTTGGAGAGGCTTCAATTTATAGGTGAATCCGAACTTGAAAAGTCCGTATTTGAAACTCAAACTAAGCAAATATGATAAAAAAAACTCGGTTTGAAATTGATTCAAAGTTCTAAACGGATCTCTTACTTTTAAGGCCATTAAATGGAGATTTGACTCCTTCTTTCCGTTGCTATACAAATTTAGGACTGATTTTTCTGCTCTTAGAGGATTTACGAGCTGGAGGAGATAATTTGGGGGGATTCTCGCAGGTGTGGAAGCAGCCACGTCTGCCATGGCTGCAGGCTACGGCGGTTTGGGGTTTTCTGGTTCGAGGGGTGGAGAAGATATGTGAAGATGAGAAGGAGAGAAAGGGAGGTGGTCATGGTTGTTGTTTTGGGAAAGGGTTGATGGAGATGTATCACTGTCTTTTGGGAAGAAGAGAATCACACGTGTTTATGCTTTCTCCGAGAAAGAGAAAGAAACAGATGAAAGCAATTAATGTTTAAAACTTGAAAAATCTTGACCATTTTTGGTCCGTTTGATCTGACGGTCCTAAAAATTCTATCTTAAAATAATAAATGGTAAAAAAAAGAAATGCTTATCTATATATATGTGTAAAATATCGATTAAAAATAATAATTATTATTTTTTGATCCATTTGATATTTGATCGGAACAACCCAAATTCAAAAATACATAAAAGGTAGATTAATATTGGAATATATATAGACGTATATATAGATATTGTTATAATTATACAATTGAACTCGGGCCCTCGAGTTGGGAATAAAAATTAGCGGACTAAATTAATTTGTGCTAGTCGGGTGTTTTTGGACTGGTTTTGATTCGTCCGATCTTTTGATCAGACGATTTTGAAGAGATTACCTTTAAAAATAATAATTGCAACAAAATAGGAAAAATAAAAATGTATGCATATACGGATAAATATGAGAAAGGTTGGTTTTAAAATGACTTTTTTCGATCCAATCGGATGGTTCGAATTTAATTTAAAGAGAAGGAAAAAGAGAAAAAAATAAATACATAAATAAGAGATAGTTAAATAAATTATATATCTACATATACAAAAATAACTAAAAATTTTAGAATTTCTCGGATTCAAAATTAATCGATGGATCAGGTTAAATTTCGTCTGTTGAGGCAAAATGGTAAAGAGAACATATAAATTATACTAAGTTCGGACTGATATTCAGGCTCTTGGCTGAAATCCATAAAATAAGAGTTGGGCTCGGGCGAAATAAAATTGAAATTGGATTATTATCAGCCCGAATATTCTTTTTCTACTGAAATTAAATTTATCGATGCTTCCTGCTACCCTAAAATTATTTTTATTTTTATCGTAAATAAATTACAAACGTAATTCTTAAAGTGTTCAATTTAATATTTTTTTTTGTGATTTAATATTAACAATATATATACGTGTGTAAAAATAAGAATGTAATAAAATATACGTAAAAATCAAGAATATAAAAAGTATATGTACATCTTAAAATATATTTTATGTAGTAAAGATATACATATATGGTCACAATATTACCCTAAAAAAATAAAGTTAGAAAGGATGCGAATGTGACTATCAAAGATATATATTTTGTGATTTGATGTTAAAATATTTAATTAGGAGCGCCCCATGGTGAGACACTAGGCCTTATGAAACCTTTATCTAAGAGGTCTTTAAGTTGCTCTTTTAACTCTTTAAGCTCGACGGGAGCCATACGATATGGAGGAATAGAGATAGGCCGAGTGTCTGGAAGAAGGTCAATACCAAATTTTATTCTCCTATCGGAAGGTCCCCTGGCAAATCTTCGGGAAAGACATTAGGAAATTCATTGACTACACGGACTGACTGAACTGTTGGAGCCTCATACTTAGTGTCTTTGACTCTAACTAGATGATAGATACACCCCTTTGATATCAAATTTCTGGCTTTTATATAGGATATAAAATGACTCTTGGGAGATACTGAATTACCTTTCCACTCAAAGACTGGCTCATCTGGAAACTGAAACTTCACCACTCGAGTGCGACAATCTATGGATGCGTAACAGGAATAGAGCCAATCCATACCAAGAATAAGGTCAAAGTCAATCATATCTAACTCTATTAAATCTGCTAACATGATTTTATGAAGAATAATGATAGGACACTTTCTATAGAATCGTTCGGCAACAACTGACTCACCCACTGGGGTAGAGACTAAGAAGGGATTAGGGATCTTTTCAGGACCTATTTTAAAATTTACTGCAACTAGTGGGGTCATATAAGAGAAATTTGACCCGGGGTCTAACAACACATAAACATCAATATGAAAGACACGAAACATACCAGTAACAATATCTATGAGCTCTCCTACTCCTAACGAAATAGTAAAGTATAAAACCAATTCTGGTACTGATTACCACCAGTACTGGATGATGCACCCTGAGGAGGAACTGGGCAACCTAGAAGAGATGGTACACTAGTAGCCTGAGTCTGGGGATGAACATCTCTATTTTCCTGCTTAGCATGAGGACACTCTTTGATTCCGTCCCAACTTACCACACCATACCAACCTTTCTATCCCAACAAATGCTCACCAGGATGATTCTTACCATACTTAGCACATGGAGGATAACTGGGTTTTTCACTCACACTATTTTGAGATCTGGACATAGAAGTCTTACCCCACTGCTCTTGCCTAGCTCTGGGAGTGGGAGTGCTAGCTGGAGATGGCACTGGCATAGATGAACGATTCCAAAACTATGAATGATTTCCCTTTCAAATCTAATTTGGCCATACTCAAACTACCCGATTCTAGCCTTCTTATTTCCCCTCTCTCACCCCTTTAAATTTTCTACCTCAATCTGTTAAGCATGAATCATCAACCTATCAAGATCCATGTCCCCAATTAGCATAACAGTCCTACACTACTTGACTACCAAACTAGATACTCCAGTAACAAACTTACTCATACTTGCCCTAGGGTCAGCCATCGTATCAGGGGCATACTTAGACAGCTGGTTGAACTTAAGACAGTACTCCTTCACTGTCATCAAATCCTGCCTCAGGTTCACAAATTCGTTTACCTTATCTTTTCTCATTTCACGCGGAAAGATCCTATCTAGAAACGCATCCTAAAATACCTGCCAACTCATAGAAGCTGCATTCTCACCTGTATCATTCTTTCACATAACCACCCAATCATACACTACATCCTTCAACCTATAGGATGCCAACTCTACATTCTCCTCCTCTAAAACATGCATAATCTGGGTGATCTTTCTCACCTCATCTAAGTAAAGCTATGGGTCCTCACCTGCTTTTGACCCAAAGAACTCAGTCGAATTTGTTCTTATGAAGTCACAAATTCTAACTGCTGCTAAATCCCCATTTTGCTGAAGTGGGACTGCCGTCTGAAGGTTGCCCTTAACATTAGCAGTAACATCTTGGGCTAACGCCTAAAAGACAGCCTAAAATTCAGCATGGGATATATTCTCATTAAGAAGGTCAGCAGGCTGGGGTGACTGGTTATCATTTCTGCGTGCATTAGCTCGGCGAGGATGCATATTTTACTATCAAGTAAGAGCACGAGTTAAAAGCAGATAGAGACACTGTAAGCATAATAGATCATGAAAGAAAGAGATGATTTCCTAAAAATGTCCCGTAGCCTCTTGCTCATAAATGTGTTGCGCTTCACACCCATGATCAAGACTCTACGTAATACGTCTTGTCTGACTCCCTAGGACTCTCATAAACCTTAGGCTCTGATACCAAGTTTGTAACACCCTCAAAATGGGTCCCGAGATGTCACACGGTACTCAAGACTATGAGTATCCTTAAGATAACACTGTAAGCCTTCTACTAAGTCTGAAACTCATAATAAGGAAATATGAACATAATATCAAAGCGGAAGTCTGTCTGATCTAATATGAAATCATCTGAACATAATATCTAAAAATTTTAGACTCAAAGTCTAGAAAAGAAATACTAGAAATCTGAGCCATGTCTAGTAGTCTGACAAGCCTCTACTACTAATAACTAGAGAGCCACTGGGATAAGTCCCAACAGACTCGAACTGGCTGAAAATAATGAATCAACTACTCTAATAAGCTGAAAAACTGAGTAACTAGGTCCTCGAACTATGAGGACTTACCAACTGTCGGAATGTAGCTTAAAATCACTCACGCTGCTGAAACTGAGCACCTAAACCTACATTACGAGACAATGTAGCACGTAAACGTATATGTGGATCAGTACTTCTGGATTGCACTGAGTATATGGGGGTGAATGCACAAGTAAATCAATATCTCAATATTATTATAAATTTGTAAAAGAATGCATGCTAAATATAGATGACTCACATAAGCTGGAATATTTGAAAATTAAAAATCATAATCATGAATAGCGAAATATGCTGCATAAATCTAGTGAGTCAAAACATTTAGTTTCTAAAAGCTTTACTGGTATTTTGTCTTTAAATCATGCTGTCTAAGTGTAGAAAGGACTCCCTTCTATATCTGTAGACTGAAATTTAAAATTCTCATAGCTAATGTCATATGTAAAGTAATATCTAAATAAAACTGTGAGCCTCTACACTTAGTTTCTAAAGCTGTTCTGCAAGTCTTTATTGTTAGACTGTAGGGAAATACTTTTAAAACTATTCTGCAAGGGAGGTTCTTCTAACCAACATACACTATGTGAGCTATCATAGTGTCTAACATCTAGTTCCCTTATGGAAAAACCTCACATTGGAGAGAGGTGTCATGCTCTTGCCAAGGAGTATGACCTAATCCAAATAATTATATCTGTAACTGTCATCCATATATAAATGGGAATAATCTAATAATCTGTACCTATGTTGGTTTGTAGTTCTGAGGCATGTAAACATACCCAACTCGGTGCTAAATACTACTTCCTTTAATCTGTATGCTCATTTTATTGAAAATCCACTTTTAAAACTAGTATAAGGATTTACAATAAAAATCTCTTGTGAATCTATTTACTGTAAACTATAGTTAAAATCTATAAAGTGGATTCCATTTCTAAGCTGGGATCAAAAGCTCAAATCTTTGTTCCAAAATTTGAATATAACAACCCATGAGACGCTTAAAAGCATAATCTTCTTGAAATAACAACATTCAAACTAGGGCTTAATAACCCATGCATCAAATTCATGTCAAATCATCAGGAAGTTCATGCTTGAATAATGAGAATATTGATAATTCAATTCTAAATCTGGAAATTACCGCAATATGCATAAAAATACGAATGTAGACATGAAATTCAACATCTAAATCTCTCAAAATCTCAAAATCTTCAAATAGTAATAAGTGGGTATAAACCCAAAATTGAAATTCATATAATTTCATATAAAATTCAACTTTAAAACTAATTTTGGGCACAAGGATGAAAGAATTATCCTTGTTGTAAAATCCCACATACCTTAATTGATTACTAGATGAAGAAGCTTGAACTTTGAGTTCTTAGTTGTGCTCTTGAAGATTGATTCTTGAAGTTCTTGAATTGAGAATCTTGAATTTTGAGTTATCTTGAAAAAAAAAGGTGGAATTTGAATTTCTTGGGGATTAAGAGTTGATGCTCTAGGGTTTCTTTCAGAGAAATTATGTGGAAAGCATGCATATAATGCTTAGAATAGGTTAAATTCCTTTTTTTTTTCATGATTTGGGGCTTGGAAAAATGACCAGATTTCCCTTTGTAAAAATTACTCTGAACTGGAAAAATCTCGATTTGGCACACCGTCGCGATGCGCTCACTATCGCGGTGGCTCACTGGAAAAGGGACAATTGCCATTTTGGGCTCTGGCGAGATGCGGCATAATTGCGTTGCATCACTGGAAAAGGACGAGTGCCATTTTGTACTCCAACGTGATGCGACATCTTTTCGATTAGGAATTTTGACGTGATACAGGCTAATTGTGGTGAGCTATTGGAAAAGGACGAATGAAAAATAAAACTTCTTCTTGAAGCGGGATAATCGTGGTGCTCTATTGGAAATCAAAAAATTGCGACTTTGTCCTTCATCGCGACACGATGCTTATCGCGGTGTTCTACTGCTTTCACTAAAATCATCATAACTTCTTAACCGAGTATCAGATTGAGGCAAAATTTGTATCATTGAAAATCTGTTTCAATTATCTACAACTTGGTGGGTCTAGAACTAGAAAATTCCAAATATACCAAGATTTATTCATTTTTAGAGTTGACCCTTGACATTCTAGGAGCTAAACTGAGCTAGGAAAAAATACGAGGTATTACAATAATAGTGATTCAGGAAGAGAGCCAAAGGCAATTATGTGTGATGGATTCAAATAGAGAGCCATTAACCATGATGATAGGAAAGGGGCAAACTTTCAAAGGGAAGAAAGTATTTCCTGCACCATGTGGAGTTTGTGGCTACAGGAATCATGTGACGGAAAACTGCTATAGAGTAGTTGGATATCCTCCTAACTTCAAAACCAAGAAGAAAGTGCAAGACAAAATAGGTAACTTCAGGCCACATGCCAATAATGTTACTACTGAATGAATTAAGTAGAGTATGAGCTTACAGAAGAGGAACATAGTCAAGTAAGAAATTTAATGTACAACAGAGAGCCAGGTGATTGCAAGGAAAATTTGGCTGGTAATTTCTCATTAATGATTAGTCCTTCTACATATGACTGGACTATAGATTCAGGAGCAACTCATCATGTAGCCTTATATAAGGAGTTATTAGATGAGTTAAAACATATAAGAGATAAAAAATATGATGCAGTTCAGCTTTCAATAGGAAACACAACTCAAGTTAAAGGCACAAGAAAAATAGTCATTTTTGGAAATATAATGGTAAAGAATGTTCTCCATGTACCTGATTTCAAATTTAATCTGCTCTCAGTTGCAAAACTCACCAAGGACTTACATTGCAGTGTGAGTTTTTTCCCTTGCTTCTGTGTATTGAAGGCACTCTAGAGTGGCAAGGTGAATGGGATTGGTAGAGAAAGTAATGGATTGTACCATCTAAAGAATGAAACTAAAGAAGTAACAAACTTAGCCCAGTGAAAGTTAAAAACTTCATAGAGCTATGGCATCTCAGACTTGGACACCCATCAATAAGAACAATGTAACATATTGATTACATCAAGAATCAATTAGGAGATAAGCTCTATCATAACTGTCAAGTATGTCTAGTAGCTAAACATAGCAGGTTTTCATTTCTTGATAGAATAAATAAGTCAGATCACATTTTCCAGATTATACATGTTGATGTTTGGGGTCCTCTAGAATTCCTACTATTGATAAGAAGCAATATTTTGTGACAATAGTAGATGACTATAGTAGGTTTACGTGGCTTTGTTTGATTCAAAGTAAGACTGATATGCATCTTGTATTGAAATATTTCTTAGCACTAGTTAATACATAGTTTGGACTTGAGGTACAAATTTTGAGATCTGACAATGGTTCAGAATTTTTCAATTCAAAGTGCAATGCTTCATTTTCCTATTTTGGTATAGTACATCAAAGTTTATGTGCATATACTCCTTAACAAAATAGAATCGTTGAAAGAAAGCACAGACATATCCTAGATACAGCTAGAGCTCTTAAATTTCAAAGTGGTATTCCTATTAAGTACTGGGGTAATTGTGTCAAGACAACAGGTTATCTGATCAATAGAACACCTACAACAGTTTTACAAGGCAAATATACATATGAAAAGTTGTATGGAAAGACACCATGACTTGAGAATCTGCGAGTCTTTGGATGTTTATGTTTTGTCTCAGTCTTGCCTAAACTAGATAGTTTGGTTATAGAGCAAATAAGTCTATTTTTATTGGATATTCAGAGACTCAAAAGGGGTATAAATTCATGGATATAGAGACAATATTATTCTGTGAGCAGAGATGTAACCTTTATGGAGCATGTTTTTCGTTTTAAGGATGGTTCAACAGTTTCATCCGACTTGTATCATACACTATGTGATCTTATCATAGATAACATATTTGCTCCTCACTATTGTGATACTTCTACTCCAGCATATTCTGCAGAGCTAGTGCCAGAAGAAGTAGAAGATGTGGTTGTGCCCATCTCAGAAGAAGAAGTAGTTTTGCCTATACCTGTAGAACAAGTTGAGAATTTTGATGTTGCAACCACATCTACCAGTGCAGCACAGAGTGAACTAATACTAAATATTTCTACTAAAGCAGAAGATCACATACCTTCCTCAGCTACCAGAAGAACTGAGAGGTCTTCTAGACCTCCATTATGGTACAAGGATTATATTGTTCCCGAAAAGACAAACACAACCTGTCGATATCCTCTTGCTTAGTGCATAATATACGATCACCTCAGTCCCTCTTGTCAAGATTACATTATAGCCTTTTCCGTTGTTATTCCTGGACCTACAAGCTACAAAGAAGCATCCAAACATCAGTAATGGATTGATGCTTTGCAGGCGGAAGTAGATGTACTTGAACAAAATAAGACATAGATAGTAGTTGACTTTTCTCCTGGGAAACAAGCTATTGGTTCAAACTTGGTGTACAAGGTGAACCATAAAGCGAATGGATATGTTGAAAAGTATAAGGCTAGATTAGTAGCCAAAGGCTATAACTAACAAGAAGGATTGGACTATCATGAAACATTTTCTCTAGTAGCCAAAATGGTTACTGTCAGTACTGTAATTGGTGTTGCAGCAGCTTATAACTGGCCTCTTTTTTAGATGGATGTGCATAATACATTTCTTCAAGGTGATCTTGTTG
Source organism: Capsicum annuum (assembly GCF_002878395.1). Lineage (NCBI taxonomy): Eukaryota > Viridiplantae > Streptophyta > Magnoliopsida > Solanales > Solanaceae > Capsicum > Capsicum annuum. The sequence continues at coordinate 207,939,785 of NC_061120.1, forward strand.
AGGAGGTATATATAGAGTTGCCTCAAGGTTTCTAGAGTCAGGGGGAGAACAAAGTGTGTAGACTACTTAAGTCCCTTTATGGCCTGAAACTTGCCTCTAGACAGTGGAATCTCAAGCTCACTGAGGCTCTAACTACAACTGGATATTCTTAGAGTTCATATGATCATTCACTTTTTTTAAAAAAGGTTGATAATAATATTGTTATGGTGCTAATTTATGTTGATGACCTACTCATAATAGGTAATAGTGAGGCACTGATCCAAACTATGAAAGACATACTGTATAGTAGTTTAAAAATGAAGGATCTTGGTGACCTAAAATATTTCCTTGGCATTAAAGTATTGAGATCCAAGAGTGGGATTTTACTCAATCAAAGAAAGTATGCATTGAAACTAATTTCAAACTGTGGCTTGGGATGTTCTAAACCAGCAAGTACAACTCTAGAAGAAAATATAAAGCTCACTAACACTGATTATGATGAGGCAGTTGGGAAAGCAGAAGATCCTCTGCTATCAGATATCATTGTATACCAAAGACTTATTGGTAGATTGTTGTATCTAACTACTACCAGACCAGGCATACGCTTTGTTGTACAAGTACTATCACAGTTCATGCAGAGATCTAGTTTGTCACATTGGGAAGCAACTATGAGATTGGTAAGGTATATTAAAGGTTGTCCAGGACTAGGATTGTAGTTAAGCAGTAATCTGAGTACACAAATGGAGGCTTATTGTGATTCAGACTGGGCATCTTGTCCAAACACTAGAAGACCAGTGAATTGATATGTGGTCAATCTAGGAAGCTTACTTATATCTTGGAAGTCTAAGAAACAACATACAGTGAGTAGAAGCTCAGTTGAAGCTGAGTACAAAAGTATGGCAGCTGCAGTATTAGAAGTTATTTGGCTCTTGGGAGTATTAAAGGAGTTAGGTATCGAAGTATCTACTCCTGTGAAGCTGTATTGAGATAGCAAGGTAGCAATCAATATTGGTGCTAATCCCATATTCATGAGAGAACAAAACACATAGAAATTGATTGCCATTTTGTGAGGGAAAGGATTAAAAGTGAACTGATTCAGACAGAGTACATACACACAAAGGAGAAATTAGCAGATCTTTTGACTAAAGGACTAGGAGCATCTCAGCACCACACATTGCTAGACAACTGAGTTTTTAATGTCTATGCAAAATTTAGCTTGGGGGGAGTATTGACAATAATTAGCGCTGCATATAATGAAGATAATCTGTTATTTAAATGTATTCGTTAGTTAGAGTGTATTAGTTGTATGATAGCTAGCAGGTTAGTTACTACATGTAACTAACACATCATATAGAATTGCAAAGTCTATAAATAGATGACACAACTTGTAATTTGCAGAACAGATCAATAAGAAAATATCTCCTTTCTCTCCTCTCTTCTCTCTTAGCTTAACAGTTAAGCTGGAACACTGCAATGGTGGTTCATTGCATCACTCTCTAAATTCTCATACTTACCCACTTTGGACAAAGATGCCACATAGGATAAACAGTCAAAAAAGGGGGTTTAGAGTATTTTGTTTTATTGAGTTTAAGGGTCTAACCGGCAAAGTGATTAGCAGAAGTATCCAGAATACAAACACGTACAATTATAAATGTCTATTAAACCATTTCACCTTAAATAAATAATACATGTATTAAGGATGATACTATTTATTTCTTATTTAGGTTACCAGCCAGGAGTAAGAACGCACCTATTATTGATAAAACATTTTTAACTTTAGGGCGAGTCAAATGGTCTTTTCTCTCCTTGGTTTATTCTTCCTGAAAATGAAAGCATTTGGTTTAAGTGTTTAGTTGTGTCAGTCTAGAGACGTGTCTCTTTATAGGATAAAGTATAGAGTTTGTCATTTTTATAAGATTGATGTTATCGATCTATTCCAAGTTTTTGCAGGTTAAAGGTTCCTGTGGTCGTGCCTACCTTTACATAGCAGCTTATAATAGTTTTGAATACAGGTGTTCTCTGCCGCAGACGTGTCCACGGGACTTTTAACATGCTAGGAATGGTGAGAAGGGAAGGAACCAAGTCCATGGACCTATGAAGTTCTACTTCTGTCTTGGAGTTTTACCATTTGTTAGTATTATATCATCAAAGACGAGAGTGCTGTGTGTAACTGTATTCTTCTGTCAACTGTTGGGTTGAGTTTATTTCAGTATTTTTATCGTGTTTACTTCTGTTGAACAAATTTGCTTAAGATAGCAGGATTTTTATGTTGCTAGACTGCAGTGTAAACTTCTTTTACAGTTCTTTTCACTGCACTGTTGTAGCCATGTTTATCGTGTAGTTGGAATGATAGCTGCTGCTACTGTTTCGTATTAAGTGATTATCTTTTTTTTTTATTTTTTAGACCCGGTGGACTAAAGCTCCTGCTAGGTGCGGGATCCAGGGAAGGTCGGATTTCAATGGTCTATTTTACACAGCCTTGCATTTCTGCATGAGATTGTTTCCATGGCCTGAACCCTGTGACCTAGTTTTGCGACAACTTTGATGACTTAGCCAGTTACACCAAGACTCCCTCTTATGATTTGATTATTAAGTAATATTATGCATTGGTGTGGATATAGGCTTGTATCTACATGACCTTTTTGATATTGACAATTTCTTACCATTTTGAAGTAATGGTGATGGAAAAGAGAAGGGGGTGCTCTAGATTTGCTAGTTCATTGTATCTAAATAGTGTTTTGGCTGGAACGTGTAGAAAGATTGTATGTATTAGGTAGATCTCTCTTCAAGGGGAAAGAGTTGTTGGTATGAAGCTATTTCTTGAATGCGCCTCGACTAATTTTATGAATTCCTAACACCTCACACCAACAATAGGTTTGCATGCAACCTTAAGCCATGTGTAAGTTTAATCCAAGGGTTGTTATGTTACAAATGATAATCTAGTTCTTTGTTGGAATTTTGCCCATTCTAGGTGGATAATTAGAGCAATTTTTTCACGTAAGCTTTTTAAAATGGGTATATGAAGGTAACCGGACTTTAGATTAGATTAATGTTGGACGAATTGGGTAATTAAACAAGTACTTGGTTTTCTTTTTTCAATCTATACTACTGCAACAACATTCAATAATTTCATAGGTAGAATCTGTGGACTGGACCCTGTCTTTGTGAGGTAGATAGATTGCTTTCGATAAATCTGATTCCAAAAATATAGACAGTGATACAAGCATAAAGAATACAAGGTTTACAAGGTCTTGTAGAAGGTTCAAGCTTTGGATTGTCAAAGGATCAAGTCTCGGATTTGCAAGTGCTTGAAGACCTTTTGAAACCATTACAAAGCCTTGTCCAAATTGAAGAGATAAGGAAGGATTTCTACATCACATAGGCGCCTCAACTAAGGGCTTTGTGGTCTTTTAAGACCCTCTTTTACACTCCAAAGGAACACCCTTCATTAAGGGCATTTTAGTCATTGTTATGTAATAGTATAAATAGACCTTTTAGCTTTCATTTTCATTAGACTTTGATGAATTGAAAAAGTGTATTACTCTTAGTGTGGTTTCTTTCCTTAGTGTAGGGCTTGGAAAAACCATCTTAGTGCAGGTCTTGGAAAAGACATAAAAAACTTGAGAGTCTAATACAATTGATGGATTTCATTTGTGTTGAACATTTGGCAAGAAAGGTGTAATTGAGGGAGTGTGAATTCCCTTTGGTCCACCTAAGAGGAAGGTTTGAGCTTCTATTAGTGAGGTGTGATTGATGGTTTGATACACCATCTTTTGTTAATCACTTGGTAGGAGTAAAGGTCTTTCTATCTATCTTTACTTTTATGCAATCTTCTTCTTCATCTCCTTTCTAGTGTGTTGTTTTCTGTTTGTGTGGTTGCTGATTTTTGCTTCTAGTGTCAATTTCATGTGTCTCAAGTCCTTAAATTTGGTTATTAGCTTGTTTTAGTGTATCATTTGGTATCAAGAGTCATGTATTAGAGTTGTTCCCATAACTTTAAGTTCTGGATCTAAGAAAATCTTCACAAAAAAAGAGTCTAGAGTCAAAAAATTCACAAAAAGAGTCAAATATCCGAAAAATCCAAAAAAATTGTGTGTTGGTTTGTTGTTTGGTAGTAGATCCGAATTTCACAACTTAGATCTACTAATTTTTAGCTTGTTTTGATAGTTTCTAGAGTTAGATTTTTTTTCTCTAGCACTTAAAGGGTCTAGATCTAAGTTTAGAACAAGATTTGGTTATTTTTGAGCTAGATCCACCATTATTGTGGCTTGTTTGAAGCTTTTAAGGAGTGATCTTGTTTTTGATCAACTTGTTTGTGACGTTTTGTGGCTGGTTTTGTATTGGTTGTGCTTGGTTTGGCAAAGGAAACATAAATCTAAAAGAAAAATTGAAGTTAGGGTTCATTTGCCTAGTGGTCAAATTAAACCTTGGTCAACTCTTGAATATTCATCTTGTTCATCCACCATCTTCAAATCTTGTTGAAGAAGAATATTCAAGCAGCTTTTTTGATCCAAAAAGGGAGAACAAAGAGTGTGTACTAAGTGTTTGTACAATAATATTTCCTAGCATATTCTAAGTCATCAAAAAAGGAAGAGGGGACAAGGGGACAAGGGGACAAACAAGTACAATTGAAAGTACACTTGATGGGACCAATCCATTTTAAATTCATTTGAAGCTCCATAAAGGCTTCAAACCTTCACCCCCCAAAACCGAAATTCTTCTTTCCTAAAGCAGTGTTTGGTTGAAACAAGAGATTTGGAATAAAAAATTTTGAAAAATGACGTCCAACCACAAGCTGCCACGTCATCACTTTATGAACAACCAAATTGAGTCCTAAAATTAGATTTCTTGGTTTCTAATTTTTTATTCTAGTTTCTTTTGAGTTAAGTCTATCACTAATTAGCAAACTAGTAAGTACCTACTAGGTTGGTAATTAGTCTAGAGTTCATTTCTTTCGTGTCTTCAATTTTGGTGTGCTTTTTATCATTTTTAATTTGCAGTAGTTTGTTGGTTCAAGTCCATGCATCATTTTATTTGAGTCTTATCAAACAAAAATCAATTTTGAACCAAGGCTTATTCATCACTCAATTCACTTACCAAGTATTGCCAAATCTTCAATACTTGTGAGACCAAGTGTGAGGTGAGATTTGAGTGTAAGTGTGGCGAGGCTTTTGAACTAATTTGTTTGCTCATTTTGTAGGTTTTTCTTTGCTGTTTTTTGGCTTCTTATTAGGTACGTTTGACCATGGATCCCGAGGGTTCTTCATCCCAACCTTTGGGAAATGATGCTATGGGAGTTTTGTTAGCTCGGTTTGATGCCTTATCTCGTGATTTGGCAAAAGTAAGAATGGTTGTGGGAGATATGAGAGGTTATGTGGGATCAATGAAGGGTGACGCGATTAGAATGAAAGCGGGAGTTGATAGACTTTGTCCACCAAAACCCCCACAAAACCCAAGCTATTAAGTTCAAAGTCCCCAAACCCGAGAGGTCCAAAGACCATTACACCAACAATTGAACCAAGTCTAACAAAAGGGACTTGGTACTCAAATGCTACCTCAAAATCCAAAGTACCAAGTTCTAAACTCACTTGACCAAAGGCTTTACCCTTCACAAGTCCAAACACCTCAAGTCCAAAGATCATACACTTCACAAAATCCAATGACTCTTCTCCACAAGTTATAATCTAAAGAGAATAAGGCCAATCCTCAAGATGGAGAGAAGCTTGATGTTGAGGTATGAGAAGAATGTGAAGAAAAGAAGAAAAGGGAAAGGAAAACCACGGGTAGTGAAGTAGAAAAGGGAAAGAAATGCTTGATTGTAGATCTTATCCCTAAAGGACCCTTGTTACTCACTAACCCAAGTGTTAGCATTTTGCCTATCATTGATTCTTCTCATGTGCAGGTTTAAGAACATACATTCTCAAAGAAGAATCCAAAAGGAGTTCCACACACACACATAGTTGATGAGTTAATGGAACCCTTGGCCGAAAGTTCCACTCTTGGGACAAGTGATGAAGAAATAAATCCAAGGGGAAATCTTGACATATTCCATTGTGATGTGGGGAATGAGGTCTGCCATGGTACAAAATCAAGGGAAGAAAACACTTCTCATGATCTACAAGGTAACAAGGCTATTTTCTACACTCCTAGAAACTTGAATTGTTGTGATGTGGCTAGTAGTAGCCAAAGTGGTGTAGTTTCAGATTGGATTAGTGAAGAAGTGTATGAATCTCCATTTTGTGATACTCTTGGTGTTGTTAGGTTGCATATGGACCAAGCTCTTGTTGTGAGAACGCAAGCACTAGTTGATCCTTTAAATGACAAAATCGATTCTTTTTGTAAGAACGAGTTGTGTCCATCTAGTGCTAGCACTTATAACTTGAATAAGGTTTCATTACCAAGTGACAAGAGTATTAACACACTACTTGACCCTTGCAAAAACCAAGGTGAGTCTACGTTGGTTTGTGAGTTGCCAACAACTAGTGAGGATATGAAGAATGGAATGCATCTTGTTGAGAGAAGTCTTCTAGGGCGTAGATCCTTATTCTTGAATGTTAGTATTTCCTTAAAATCTGGGTCATTGTAAGTATGATTCCCTAGTAAAAGTAATGAGTAATCTCGGTTTATATCCTTGGCTACTTCATCCATTTGATTCCAGTGCACTAGTAGGATGGGGAAGGGATTGTCTTAGCGTATCTTCATTTTTCCTTAATAATTACCTTAGCCTTATCCTTTGTACTGATCATACTAAGTGTTTCATGGTTAAAACAAAGGATTTCTGGTTGTATTTTAAAAGTGTACCCCTTCGATATGATGTCTTCACACTTGATTCCTTTCTATACTACCTCTTTACCTATGATGATAACCATGTTAATTTTGAATTTGTATTGTGTAGAGGTAGGAAGTTTGGTGTCTGGTTTTCTTTTTTGAATGATAGTTATATATAGGTGAGGTGGACCTTGAGATCAATAGTGTTACCATATTTGATGAGGTCCTTTGTAGAGGTAATAAAACAAATGTATCTTATGGTTCCTAAGCCCAAGGTAGTCTTACTTTTTAGGTATAGTAAAGTCATTAAGACCATTGTAGTTCCCTTATCTCTTGATATTTTCCAAAACTACCTCTTTTGTGCCATTCATGCTAAGCTTTTCATGCCACACACAATGGACCCGTGGATGTATTTAAAATGTGAACAACCTTGGATTGTTGATATATGTGATGATTTCGGGTTGCACTCTTCTTTTTTTGATGTCAATCTTAGTCATGCCCTTTGCAATGCTTTTAGTAAGGGTTTTGTGATTATAACGAAGGATTATTGGCTATATTCCAAGAGTGTACCCCTTGATGTGTTTGTATAATTGTGGCACTAATGGTAACCCTCATATCATGAGGATTGTATGCTTGTTGTCCCTCTCTTTGGTTTTGCAAGGTGTGATTTGAGGTCAAATTCCTTTCAAGATGGAGAGGATGATACAAACATAAAGAGCACAAGGTTTACAAGGTCTTGTAGAAGGTTCAAGTTTTGGATAGTCAAAGGATCAAGTCTCGGATTTGCAAGTGCTTGAAGACATTTTGGAACCATTACAAAGCCTTGTCCAAATTGAAGAGAGAAACAGGGATTTCTACGTCACATAGGCGCCTCAACTAAGGGATTTGTGGTTTTTTAAGACCTCCCTTTTACACTCCAAAGAAGCACCCTTCATTAAAGGCATTTTAGTCATTATTATGTAATAGTATAAATAGACCTTTTAGCTTTCATTTTCATTAGACTTTGATGAATTGAAAAAGTGTATTACTCCTAGTGTAGTTTCTTTCCTTAGTGTAGGGCTTGGAAAAACCATCTTAGTGCAGGTCTTGGAAAGACATCAAAAACTTGAGAGTTTAACAATTGATGGATTTTATTTGTGTTGAACATTTAGAAAGAAAGGTGTAATTGAGGGAGTGTGAATTCCCTTTAGTAACTCCCTCAATTACACCTAAGAGTAAATTTTGAGCTTCTATTGGTGAGGTGTGATTGATGGTTTGATACACCATCTTTTGTTAATCACTTGGTAGGAGTAAAGGTCTTTCTATCTATCTTTACTTTTATACAATCTTCTTCTTCATCTCCTTTCTAGTGTGTTGTTTTCTGTTTCTGTGGTTGCTGATCTTTGCTTCTAGTGTCAATTTCTTGTGTCCCAAGTCCTTAAATTCGGTTATTAGCTTGTATTAGTGTATCAGACAGTGAAATAACAAGATACAATTACCAATCAAAAATATTTCTGATTGATTAAATAATGATGTTTCTATTGATGTAATGCGTAGCTGTAACGACCCAAAATTATCTCCTGGGACGTCACACGGTGATAAAGGCTACAAGTAGCCCTAAGCTAACCCTTAGAGCCGATTTCTACCAATAACACTCAATTTAAGATGAAATAGACTCAACACTCGCATAGTCATATCACATGAAAGGAAATACGGGGAAGATACTCGGTCCATATGACCACAATACAGAGAACATCTGAAGATAAAACATAGTCTCTCAAGTACAGTAAACATCTGAAGATCGGCCCTTGAACCATGAGGACTAACCACTGTAGAAAACGTAGGCAAGGTACTCGAAGAATCACGGGCGAGGCTGGGACTGAGCACCTGAACCTACATTACGACACAATATAGAACATAGACATATATGTGGATCAATACTTGGAATGTACTGAGTATGCGGGGGTGAATGCACATGTATAAAATAGTATCGATCTTCTTCAATCAAATCATGTATGCAGTATGAGATGACTCACATGGCTTGAACAAGTATAAAATATGAAGCTCATAAATCATATAGAATGGAGCATGCAACACAATTCTCGTGAGTCATCATTCTTTAACCTTGAAAATCAGAAATCTTCTCTTATTCTCAATACCCAAAGGCTAAGGGACTTTAAACAATAATTTTGACTCATGCATATGTCTCATGGAGAGTAAAACTTCTTCAATGTTTAATATTTCATAACTATTTAGAACTCATATACTTGGAATTTCGAATCATATGACTTGCAAAACATACTTGAAGGCATTTCATTCACTTTAGGAAAAATATCTCATTTCAAGCTTTAGGGAAAATCATTCTATCTCCAATGGAAAAGAATTCTAGTTCAAGGAAAGAACTTATCTCAAAGCTTTATGAAAAGTACTATATCAAGGGAAGGTACTTTCATTTAGAAAATAACTCACATCAAGAAAATACTTTAGTTAGGGAGCATCTTTGCAATTCAACTATTTGGGAAAATAGACTATAGAGAAAGGCAAATAAGTATTTGATTTCGAAGTTTAAAGTCAAGGGAGGTTCTCGTAACCGACGTAAACCATAAGAGCTACATGGAGTCCAGCGGTTTGTCCTCCTAAGGAAGAGACCCCACATAGAGGAGGAGCGTCATACTCTTGCCAGGGAGTATAACCTAGGTCTAGTGATCACTAAATGATACTCGGCCTCGTGCCCAATCATAATCATCATAAACTCAGCCTCAGGCCCAACCTATGGTGGCACGTAGTTTTAGGGTAAGAAACCGTAGTGACTTACCCACTCGGTGCTAAGTACTACTCCTTTTAGATTATCTGCGCTCATCTCATAAAAATCCACTTTTAGAATAATCTCATGGTTCACCACGAACCCAATAATCAAATCGATAATCTCATATGATAAAGTGGATTTCAAAGCTTTAACACCATTTGGTCAATTCATTTCTCAATCATCTCAAAATACTCAAATCATGGGTGCTTATAGCACAAGAGTTCATAATTTCACAAGTCTCAAATAGGGCTTGCTAACCCATAGTTCAATCTCAAGTTAAAGCTCATCAAAAGCATAATATATAGCATATAGATTCATAAATCATGTGGAAATCTGGGAATTTCAGCAATTTATGTCAAAATCTCAATATAGTCATATACTTCAATATCTCAAACATCATAAAGATTAGTTTCTCAATGACTAAAATCATGGGGTTTATACTCAGCTGTAATTTCTCAAGAAAACATGCGAAGATCATGCCATTTGACTCTCAATTCATGGGAAATATCAAGATAATGCATTAAACAATAATGGGTGAAA